>NW_006921820.1:1595158-1629179 GCF_000298275.1 Orycteropus afer afer | reverse complement strand
AAGCAGAACGTGTTCTTAAGCCCCAGAAATCTGTGAGAGCACTGTCTCTTTAAATATCCAAAATAGTCAAGCCGCTTTTAAAACCTTCTAAATGGTGGCACCCGCCGGACCGGCAAAAGTAGTAGTGGTTATTTTAAAAGAGAAAGTATTTAAGTACAATTTCTCTCTTCTATGAAAAGATCTCCCATCATTGGGACTGTCCTCACTGACTTTAAAAACATTAGACTTCTGTCAGGTTGCCTCCAGAATACTACGGCCACATTAAAATGAATTACAACTCATTGTATTGTTACACATTAAAAGAATGGAATTCTTCAACAGGTTAAGACAGATTCTGAATAAGCAATAAGTAAAATGAACGTGTTACTGTTTTAAAAGCACAATAGACTTGATGAATAATGTAGACCTGACAAAGTCTTTAAGATGAAAAGGCAGAGGTAGGACTTCTTTTTTCATCACAATGCAGATATAATTGAATCAGTGGTCTATGGGCTAATAGGCCACAGAGACCACAGCATCCTCTAGCCTGATACCAGAACTAGATGGTACGTGGGTACCATACTGACCATTCTAACCAGGGACACAATAGAAAGAAGATCCTGGACGTAATGGGAGAAAAATGTAGAACAAAACTCAAATTCCTAAAATAGGTCAGACTTACTGAGCTGCTAGAGACTAGAGGAACCCCCTGAATCTATCAGCTTACGATAACCTTTGAACTTGGAATTGAAACTATTTCTGCAGGTCATCTTTCAGCCAAATAATAGATCAGCTTACTAAATAAACAACGTCATCTGTGAGTAAGGTGCCCCTTAAACAATTAACTGCACGAGAATAAGCTCTCAATATTTACTTTTTAAAAGAAAGACGAGAAGGCAAGGAGGGGAAGGGAAACTAGACCAAAGGAAACAGAACAAACAGAATAGAAATGAGAATGCTGACACTGTAAAAATTGTAACCAAGGGCACAGAACAATTTGTATAATTTGCTGTGTAAACTTTTACCTTAAAAAAAGTCAGATATTATTTTTTTAAAAAAAATTGAACCAAGTGGACTCAACATAGAAAAGTTTTAATGAGGCAAATGTCAAGCAAGCATATCAACTTCTTAAAAAACAAAGTAAATCTGAAAGTTTAATTACAAAACACTTGTACAGAAAATTTGGCATTTCAACAGTTACTAACATATGTACACAATTTTTCTCTAAACTTTTAACTTTTCAGAAATAAAACACCTTGTCTCCCTTTTCTCAGCTACTCCTTGTGGTATTTTTAATAACAACAACAAAAAAAGGAAATCTGTAACACTGAATTCAGGCAACAATTTACTTCTTGAAAAGAACACATAAGTGCAATAATCAGGTTTCTTAATGAGAACAGTACTATCTACCAGCTAATGGGGAAACATGAATTAGGTACTGTGCTAGTCTGTAACCTAATTTACCAACTCCTTGTTGAACACAGAGAACAGAGGAGGCGGCACAGAACTGCTCTGCAGAACCTGACAGTTTTGTGGCAGCAGCTGAATGCCAGATACCGGTAAGTCAGGTATGTAGCTACTAAGAGAGCCAGCATTTCAAAAGCAGGCTGCTTATTTTGTGAAAAGGATTTCAGACCGTGGGCTCTCCTGAGATTTCTTGTAGCCTGAATATGCAAATATTTCAAGTCAATGTCAAGGGTCCTATCTAGAGTCAGAAGAATCATGATCTTTGGATCAGGTTATAATCTTTTCTGGTTACAATAGCACTGCTAATAAAGCTGTACAAAACTGAACACAAGGAGAAACAAGAGAGAAATATGAGGAGGGAGAAAGAAAGGAGAGAAAGGATCTGGCAGAAAGCAGACACAAATTTCTAGAGACAGCTTGGATGTCCTTCTGCAATAGACATGACATGGAGTTCTAGTGTGGACTTAACAGGCAGACTCAGAGATGTGGCAAGAACAGCAGGTGAGAGAAAGAAAACAAGAAACTACAGAAAAGCAGGCAAGTTGGCTAGGTTTATAGCAATAAACAGTAGTGGGAAAAACTGCCAAGTGGTGCTATATAGGATGCAGCACATAGAAATGGGATGTGTGTTCACTTATGACATTAAAAAAAAGCTATTTTGTTGGTGTTTTCCTTTGGGCAAATAAGAAAACAGGTAAGGAGATACTGAGAAGACAAGACAGTGCATCAATGTGACAGGGATTTTCTGGCTTCCACCCTGGCTTGTGGGCATGTTGTGAGAGGGGCCACACTTCCATCCACCTGCCTTCAGTGGCACAGTGCCTAGACCATGGGCTCGTCACACTCTGCTTTGGTTTCAAAGATCTCAGCTGCAATCTTCAGCTTTGTGCTCTAAAGCACCCCCCCCGCCCCCAAAAAAAAGACCCTGAGGTGAGATACACCAGAAACTCCTCTTCCTTTCTGGTGTTAAAAAAAAAGTAATTTGTTAAGAAGGAGGGAGAAGACAAGGAAGTCTGTTCAGCAGTTGAAGCTACAGAGAAGACAAAAGAACATGAGAATGCTGTGCCCTTTTTGTCAGCTCAAGAGACTATTCATGAATGACTACACTTAAAGACAGGGACTCCCTCACTTTTCAGTGATGATAAACTGGGGTTTTTCCAATACTAAATGAGAAACTACTCTTTCCCTTTCTCCTCTGTTTACTGATGAGCTCTTCTTCAGCAAAAATGCTCCACAAGACAATGCCAAAAGATGGGAAAAGAAGAGCCTTGCTGGGGCTAGGACAGCATGTATGTGCAGGAGCAATGCTTAGAAAACAGCAGGCAGTACCGAGGAGGAAGGACGAGCACTCTCCTTCAGGGCAGCACTCACAAAGCCTCGGTGACAGCTGGCACCCACTGAGTACTGTGTGGGGTAGGAAACACAGCCTTACTCCAAAGGGCACTATCAACAAGCAGCTCCTTTCTTTGGAGTCACAGCAGGGCTGATGGGAGAAGACTGGGCCTGCCCAACAAGAGAAACTCTCCTTCAGAACCCTGCTGAGGAACAAAGCCCAGAGGTCAGAAAATGGAGATGTGTAACTTGGTGGGGGTGAGGGGAAGCAAAAAATAACCCCCAAAAGCATTAAAAAAAAAAAAAAAAAAAGAAGAAGAAAAAGAAGAAATGACAGCTAGGTAAGAAAACTGGAGCACCACTGATAAAAGGGTCCAGGGTCCCATAGGAATTACAATGGGAAATCTTTCTTTCTGCTGCAGAAGATGTCAGTCTCAGGGTCACCTAGTCAGCAAAATATAGGCAGATTCACTTTAGTAGAAATGGAAATAACAGGAAACCGAAGATGGGAGAGTGGCAGTACAGTTACAAAGCTTCACACAAGGACGATTCCACAGGAAGTTCACATACATGTTCCTTTTTCATATGGTTTCCTGGGGTGAAGGCATTTAACTCACTGAAAATTCCTTCCCAAGGAAAGTAATCTGTATTCCCTTCCTGGCCCCATTCAGTTCAAATTTCCATCGATGGCTTCTCATTCCTCCCAAGTAAAACTACTTGCAGAACATTTTGAAGCTATAATACCTGTAGAATTAAAAACAAAAACAAAAGGTAAACACTACCAAGAAAGGGTTTGTTGTTGTTGTTGTTGTTGTTATGTGCTGTCGAGTGGGACCTGACTCACAGTGACTCTTCCTTGGGTTTCCGAGGCAGTATCATTACGAAAGTAGATTGCCCATCTACAGATTTTTAAAATAATGTTTTGTCCTATTTTCATAAGGGTTAAGGTGAGGAGCAAGGTGACTGTAAATTGAACAGCTCATAAAGCTGTAAGCAGGCAACCCCATTGGGATGTTTTAGATAATATTTCAATGAGAAACATGGCCCTGCTCCAGTTGAGCAACAATAGGAGGTAGGAAAACTGTCAGCTGAACATAGAAAACAGTAGTCAGGGACAAATCTGATGATGGAAAATTAGTATTATATGGCCAATCACATACAATTTTCTTCAAGTATAAATCTAAGGATATCTGCATATATAGAACATATTATGTGAATAAGATCAATACATTGTTACACTGATAAAAATCTAATCACATGAGAAAAATTCCTTTTCACTCTTCAGTCAAATATTTATCATTTTGTTCAACTGAAGTCAAGCAACATATAGATTTTGACAGTCCATAGAAAGTGGTCATTTTTGAACAAGAAATCAACTCCAATTGCTTCCTTCCAACACCACTTTTCTCTAGATACTAGTTAGCCACAAAGAAAGATGATAGCTGAGGTAATCCTTCTATTGTTTCTATAAAAATAATTTTTAAATGGGCTGTATAGCATTATAATGACCAGATTATGATTTTTTTCTCTTTACTTCTACTTATCCTAATGCTTTCATTCCAAGCTGTTTTAGAAACAGTGTTATAGCAATGTTTTAGAAACCACACCAGGTGAGAATTTTGCTATCTGTGCTGTAGTCCTAGATTCTATCCTAATCTACTCATATTTTTAGGCAAGCCATTTTACTTCCTTGGGACTCAATTTCTTCCTTTATATGTAAAATGCTGGGATTTCTAACAGTCCTTTCTAGTTCTAATATGCTCTAAAACTTGTACACCATTCGCTTCCCTTCACCCACTGACTCCTGACAGTAGATGAAACCTCTGCCAAGCTCATGTCAGCGCAATTAATTGCACCATGAGTTCTCAGGACATCAAGCCTAGCTGCCTGTACATATTTTTATAATGAGGCCAAGCTAGTATTAATCATATTCTTTGTGACTGTTTCACTGTGGCAGTTTTGGGGGTGTGGGGGAATATCTATTCTTAGTTACAGCCAGAATGTAAGAATCTGTAATACAACAGTTTACATTTTCATGTATCATTTTTTCAAGGGCAAAGTATTTGTTGGTTAAAATCAAGGATAATGGTGACATTCTAGGTTTTTTAAGATACCCAGAAAGCAGGTACTATAGTCTATATCTACAACCACTTTTGGCACAATACTTGCAATAACTATCCTATACCTGTGTGAGGAAACACCATGTTATCAATTACTGTGTTCTTACACAATCTTCCACACAGTTTCTCCCAGCTCTCTCTTTTCAAGCCTACAAGAGTGCTAATTGAAAACATTGTGTGAAAATGAGAAGGATGATGAGCTCCTGAAAATCCCAGACCTAGATTTACAAGCTGTTCCCTTCGTAAACAGCAGCAGTAATGCCACTTCTTTAGTCTGCAGGGAATCCAGCCATCTCTTAGAAGTATAGTCTGTTCCGTCTGGCTACTCACTAGAAGGACAGTAATCCTTTCCCCATCAGAGTACGCTGAGGCTAAAGTATAATGAATTGCTTGTACCATCCAAGAACATGACCAAAAAGGATAAAGACTTCTGCCTTTGTCTCTATTAGCAGATGCTGCCTCATTACACAAAAATTTTATTTATTCTTATGCATATCACTCAAAGTCTAAACCATGCTGATAATATTTATATATATATGACCAAAGGTTATCCATCTGTGGGAAGACACACTAAAGAGTAACTAAAGAGTATCTTATCACTAGGAATTTGAGTGAAAAAATGCCACATCCATTTAAGAAATGATACCTGATGAGTGACTTGTTAGCACCAAAAGGTTTGTTCTGCATGGGCAGATCACTTCTGGAAATGTACTTTTTTCTCCTCTAAAAGGATGTAACACATACTACTTATCCTTTGTTGAATATATTATTTTAAAAGTTTATTTTCTTTTCTCTCTTTCTTGTTTATTGAGAGTTTGGTTACTTTTTAATCTCTTATATCAGGACATTAACTGTAAGGTTAGTTTGCATTAGCATTTAACATACAATAAGCACTCTAATACTCAATGTTGTTGTTGTTGTTAGGTGCCATCGAGTGGGACGTGGGTCGAGTCATAGCAACCCCTCTTTGGGTTTCCGAGGAGGAGGTATCACTATGGAAGCAGACTGCCCAACCTGCCTTCCGAGGAGTGGCTTACAGGTTTGAACTGCCAGCCTTTAGCAGTCAAGTGCCTTAGGCACTACACTACCAGAGTTCCTCTAATACTGAATAATGAATGAAAAACTTCTTACTTATTCAGATACACATTATCTTGCTAACTACTTGTTGTAAATTATCATTAATATTTTCCAGTAAAAATGAAGGTTAACAGTCAAGTGGTATCTATTTTGTTTTAACTGCTATTTTGGATGCTTTCCTCTAAGATTCTCATTCACTCTTCAAAACCCTTTGGAAAATAAATGGCCAAGAATACATCTAATAAGTGACAAAGCTAGAACTCAAGTTCAACCACAAATTCAGAGTGTTTCTATGAAATTATGCTGAGAAAAGCCTGAGAAAAATCTGTCTTGACATTCTAACATTATTTTAACATTATTTAAACATTTCTAACATTATTTAATACATGTAGCAGTCAGGCAACAGGAATCTTAATTAAGCCTCCAACTCATTTACTTAATTTACTAGGATCTGAGTAGTGAGCACTCACCATTCTCTAACGATCAAGCCTGTTCACAACTTCTCGAACTGTAGCTACGAAGTTTTCATTGTCTTGGGGATTAGCTAAAATAATACTGTGTAGTCTGTTCATGTATGAATCAATAGTTTCTACTGTAGGTGTTTCTCCACTTCCTGAAGTGAGATAAAGAGAGAGTAAGAAAATATTCCCCATTGAGTTCAATCATAAAACAAGTGAGTTCACAGCAAAAGACACTGTTAACTCTTTTGTGGTCTGTTTCACAAACAAGATAATAATTTTAGATCTCAAAGAAATGAAATTAATCCATATACTATAATAAACAGACTGGCTAAATAATTGCTGTACAGCATGAATGAGCAGCTATATTTAATAACCACAGGTTAGAGACTCTTGCAGTTTTCTGCTTTGATTATACTCAAAAATGAAAAAGAATAAAGAAATACTAGTATCTGCTTCTTCTCTTCCTTTTGATTAAAGCAAAAACAAATACAAAGCAAGCTAATATATACAAGTAAAAGAAAATGCTCTATTCAGAACTTATTACTCAATTTCCATTGTTCTGAATATCAAATTATACTCAACAGAGAGGAAAGTATACTGTATCAAAACATAAATGGGGAAAATCTAAATGACAAGAGAATCTGAAATTTTGGATAACTTTAACCAATACAGATTCTATTACATGACCCATAGAAAAATGTAGTTTATTGATATTCCTCTTGAGGGATATTTAAGCCTTAGCAAACCAATACCATCATAGACAGTATCTCCCTCGTTGCCACCCCGTCCACTGAAATATCATTACCAGGCAAGGGCATGCTGGCAAAACTGCTGGTCAACACCTGCCGCAGGGTCTCCAAGTGCTGCTGTAGGACTGTGTTGCGGCTCCGCTCCTGGATTACATCCACCTCCAGCTTCTCCACTGCTGTGCGCATGCTTTCCACGTGCTTTTGCAGGGCTGCATTCCTCTCCTCAAACTCCATGTTGGACTTGCGAAGCTGGCGGAGCTCTGCCTCCCGGGCTGAGGACATACACCCCCCACAGGAAACATAGCACTACAAGGAGTCTCTGAGGAGTCCTGATGTGCTTATATGGAAATTCTGTTGGCTACCTCTAATTAGAATGCATTTAGCTACTCCACCTCATCTCCCTATTCTTATTATTGCATTCCAGGTAGCAATTCCAGCAATGAAATGCCTGCCTCCCAGAGCTATTTTAATATCCTAAAGTTGGTCATATTCTATATATAAGATTGCAAGGAACAGTAACAATCCCCTAAAGTATTACAGCAGTACTTTTTGTTTTTGCCTTTTAAAACTGTACATTGAAAAGCCTGAGGGATTTCTGCAGAGGGATCCTGAGAGACTGGCCAAGTACAGCCGTGGGTCTCCATCTTCATCATAATGAGATTAGCTTTGTTCTTTCTTATTTTAAATTTTGGACTCCCATACAAGTTTTCATTTGTACAAAGCGTTCCATGATTAAGAGTTTGAAAATAATTGAATTAGTGATTTATATTTATTCCTTTTGAATAAATGAGTTTTGATTCAGAAACTAAAGCAGCCTTGATAACATTGGCCTACCTTTCCTCCATTGGTGTATGAGTAGCTACTTTTAATACAGCATGAAATAGAAGTAGTTACTCTGTCTTTCAGATAAGTTCTAAGAAGGCGTATCACTACTATTGCCTTTGAACAATGAAATCCTCCTGAGAACTGAAACCCCTGTCACAGACCTGAGGAGCACAAAAAGATCTTCAGTAATCACCTTTGCTGTGGTTCAGGAATTCCTCTGTAAATATAGGGATGTCAAAAACAGATCGCTCTTTTACCTCTGCTTCTTTCTGTGAATCAACAGTAACAGAATCATTAATTCTTTTTTTCTTTCTAAATTGTATTTTGTTGTTGTCATTGACAGTATACACAGCAAAACCTACACCAATTCAACAGTTTCTACACATAAAATTTAGTGACACATTATATTCTTTGAGTTGTGTAACCACTCTCACCCTCCTTTCGGAAGAGTTAATTCCTAAGCAGAAGCAAAATCAAATAATAATGGCACAATGGTCATGTCTTCCTTTAAGAAACAGCAGGTTACGTAGGAATCAATCCAAGTGAGGCTGCAAAGGAAATGTATTCACCTTCCCAGTAGAACTGAAGTTCCACACAAGCTCAAAAACAAAAACAAAAAACCAAACCGACTGCCACAGAGTCAGTTCCAGCTCAGTGACCTCCACTGGGTTTCTGAGGCAGTAAATCGTTATGGAAGCAGATTGCCCCATTTTCCTTTCATGGAGTGGCCGGTGGGTTTGAACTGCCCACCTTCTGATCAGCAGTCAAATGCCTTAGGCACTATGCCACCACAGCTCCTTATACAAGGTCAAGCAAGTTAAATATTCAGTTCTCTCAGGTGTACACTGCTGTGCAATGAGAAACTTTACAACAAACCTATACAAACATCTCTAATGGAGATTTTGGAAGTCATTTTTTGAGTCATTTGGAAGTCATTTGAGTAGTCAATAGAATAAATACAGTTCTGAAAGTGGGTGCAGTGGAAATAGAGAAAGGGAATTTCTAGGTGTTTTTTTAGTCACTTCTATGGTTATGCATATAAAATGTTCCCTGACCAGCCAATCTAAATTTATAGAGTGGACAATAAGAATTTTAAGTAGAGATCTGCCAGCTATGAGCATAATGGTATTCCACTGACACTTGTATTTATTTACCAGGTGCAGTCTATACATGGGACTCTTTTAGATTTTTTCTTTCTTTTTTTAAAATTTCTTAAACACAGAAAACAAACAAACAAACAAACAAAACAGGTAAGCAAGCAAATAAACAAAACCAAGAAGCCAGTAATAATCAGGTTTCAAAAATGAGAAAACACAAAAAACCAAACACACTGCCATTGAGTCAATTCCAACTTAAGAGACCCTCTGGACAGAGTAAAATTGTCCTGTTTTTCGGGGTTTGCAAGGCTGTAAATCTTTATGGAAGCAGACTGCCTCATCTTTCTCCTGTGGAGCAGCTGGTGGGTTTGAACTGCCAACCTTCTGGTTAGCAGCCAAATGCTTTAACCACTATGCCACCAGAACGCCAAAAAACGAGAAAGCTCAGGATTATATGAGATAAAAGAGAATTACAAAGCCTAAAATTAATTAACCAATAAGTCATTGAAAATAGTCTCACAAAACCACTACAAAATACATTGCACAATGATCCTTAAGTACAAAGTCAATACTTTCAAAATATGTTAGCTGCCATTTTGACAATGAATTTGAAGTTGAAAGCATTATGAATATAAATTATGAGCTTCTTGGCACAGTATTCAAAACCTTGCATAATAAAAAATGGTAAAGAAAACAGTGGGAATTAGTGCTGAAGAAACAGCTAATGGAACCTTGAAGATTTCAAAATCTCTATTACATGAAGAACTGTTAAAAAGAACAAAACGAAACAAAAAATTAGAAATTATTCTTATAAAAAACATGTTTAAAGCCAGAGATAGAATGTATCTTTACTACTCTTGGTACCACTAGTCTTTTATCTTTGAATATTTTGAGCATTAAATGTAAGTCAAATATGATTTGGTATCCAACAGAAAAGCTAAGCAGTTAAATCTTATGAGGAAACTCTGACTGCCAAATTCCTGTTTTCATATTGGTATCTGCCTTGTAAGGGGCTGGGTTTATGCTTGCAAATGGTGGCTGATCAAGATAAACATCTAAGATGGAATTCTAAACAACTATGTACAAGTCTGTATTGATTAATATCCACGATACGTTCTATGAAAGAGGATGTTATGTGATTTGGATGTTGTGTGAGCATATTAAATCATCATACACAGAGAGGTGCACAAGAAGTACAGCCAACAAAAATAAATATTTTTACATATATATTACTGCATTATCAGTAATAACAATCATTAATCCACAGGTGGATACATAGGTAGACAGGCTAAATGATCAGGTATGTCTAGGCAAAAGGGAATATACTGATGACCATATATAAGTTTGGGAAACGATTATTTCTACATACATATTTGTATGTGCTATAAGAACGTCCACATATATAAAAGAGATAATAGGGCAAAATGATGATAACTTCTTACCCACAGCCAGACACCCTCAGCGAGTGAGTCACTAGTCACTGGGCCCACAGGCTTGGGACCATGGTCCTGGGAGACATCAAGCTCAACCAGCGTAACATACTATACAAAAACGTTCTACATCCTACTTTGTTTGGTGAGTAGCAACTGGGGTCTTAACAGTTTGCAAATGGCCTTCCAAGATGCAATAACTGGTCTTGCCTCGCCTGAAACAAAGGAGAATGAAGAAAACCAAAGATACATAGAAACAGTAAGTCCAATGGACTAGTGGACCATGTGAACCTCAGTCTACATGACCCTGAGACCAAAACTAGATGGTGCCCAGCTACCACTGTAAACCACTCTGAAAGGGATCAGTGTAGGAGATCCTGGATAGAGGGGGAGAAAAATGTGGAACAAGACTTAAAATAATAAAAAAAGACCAGGCTTACTGGTTTGATAGAGACCAGTGAAACCCCTAAAGCTATAGCCCCTAGTCACCCTTCAGGCCTGGAATTGAAATCACTCTGGTGTTTCCAGTCAAATAATAGACAGGCATATAAAGTGAACATTTACATCAGGTAGGTACATTCCTTAGAATGATCAACCATAGGCAGAAGGGCAGTATTTGCACAGGGAGATAGCTCAGAGGCCAAGAATGCATAGGAAAGAAGGACACAGGAAAAGGTAACTACAGGGAGGAAGTGGGAAGGGAGCTGTTGCATTGTGGGGACTGCAATCAATGTGAAACAAAATGTGTGTGAACTGTTGTATAGAAATGAATTGCTCTATAAACTTTCACCCAAATCACAAAATAAAATAAAATAAAAAATTACGGGAGCTCACTTCTAATCATCTTCACTGCTGCTGCTGGGAGCTGCTGGTGGAGCCTGGAGGAACAAGCAATAGCAGTGGCAGCTGAGAGTGCAGCGGAAGCAGAAACGAATTGGGAGAAAATCGAATGTGCCTAGCCCTGCCTGCTGTTCTACCTACCTGCTCACTGGGCAAAGCTTGAGAGTCTATGCCCAGAGCCATGTCCTTTGCCTCACTTGCCTGTAAACCACCTGTGGTCCAGGACTGCAAGAGTGTAGGCCTGGGGTCTTTCAAACCATTAAGGGGAAATAATAAACAAAAGGAAGGCTGTTTTCCCTTTTTTTAAAAACAAAATCTTAACGGACCATGGACTTAAATGTAGTCAGATATTATTGCTCAGGTTACTCAAACAGATGTTAAGCAATGCATACCTGTATTTACCTGAGAAAACATAAAGAACATTTAATATTTATCATATTGTTTTCCTCCTATGGAAAGAAAGTAAAGTTTCCCAGAACAATACAAAGCTCTACCTTGAGCTAGATCCTAGTGGGTATCAATGGGATTCTAATGTTTGATAAGAAAGGTTAATTGCAAAAAGGACCTTAAACACATTTTGTAGTGGCTTTCTCTCTATTCTGCTGGCTTACCATATACTCTAACTTCATTGCTGCAGGAAAACAGAAAACTTATGACATAATCCTAACATGTGCAAGGCATAATAAATAAAGCAAAAGTCCACAAATGACATAGGATAAATCCTACTTTGTAAGTCTCCTACTTAATTGTACAGGTTTATGCAAGATTGGATGCCTAGCCATAGGTCTAAATATGGCTAGACCATATATATAGACAGGTAGGGATGGCTGGCTCCCATTACCATGGTGTAAACAGCTCTCTCCCAGGGCAGCAGGCCATGATTCTTCTTAGACTGTCTAACATATCTTCTATTCTCTTCTTTGCCCAAGCAGTTCAAACCAAGCTAACAATGGAAGGGCAAGGGATAGCACAACACAGATATAATAACATACTGCCCCTTGGTACAGATTCTTAAAGCACAAACATTAAAGCAATTAAAGAGAACTGTTCAGTCTCTGAAAGGCTACTGAGAAATTCTGCTTAACGGAAGAGTGGTAATAAAAACCATCAGCACTCTTCCATTACCGAGTACATTACTTGGCATTACTTGGATTCTACTGGGGGCTTCGATATACTTAAGCTGCTCCAAGGATCACGCAAGGGAATAAAATCATATGGATTTGATTACCTCTTCAGTGAAAAGGTCTAATTTGTTCAGGCTGAGTGTCATTTTGTCATTTCTCATAAATTAAATGAGAAACAAAATTATTGTTTCCATCTTAGTTCTTATAAGAGATGAAGACACACTCCTGAGAGTAACCCTAGCTGACTACTGGGTCTAGTGAACTGGCTTTTGATTTGAGAGGAGCAAGAATATTTTCCATTTTGGTTTTCATTCTATATATTGAGTGGAGGATAAAAGAACACAAGTCCTTTTGAGCTGAACCTATTTTGTTGTGATCTAGGCTGAGAGCCAGAACTTCATAGAGTGTGATATGCTTATCTCAAGTACCTTTTACTTCAGGGAATGCGCTTAATATTGTGTACCAGGCTGAAGTGCTCCACTACTATGCAGAATGGCTTTCAGGCCCACATTTCTTTAGCTCTCATATGTACTCTACAGGACCTGCCTTCATAACAATGTCTTAGGAATCCAAGTTCCATACAGGAATACAATAGGTTTCATTACTATACACAAACCAGTTTCTGTTTTACTAGCAACAAATTCTGCTGACATTCCCACGACCATTTTAACCTTCAATAAAGTTAGCTTACTTTATACAATATAGTGTGCTTTGTGTTGCCAAGAATGCTAAACTGGGATACAGAAGTCTTGGGTTTCAGTCATACTTCTGCCTCTATATAATTCAACAAGTAATTTTGGGTAAGTTCTTTCTTGTCTTAGGCAAATATCCTTCCTACTGGCAAAAATGAGAGGGTCAGTTGAGAGGATCACTGAGATGCCAGTATTCTATGATAAGCTCTAAGACTATCCTATTATACATTTCTCATTTTATTTCTCACAAAGTAAAGGGAATTAAGCAAGTATTTAAAATCTATGTTTCAGGCATTTCCACGATACTTGCTCATACATTGTATTAACTCACTCTTACCTTTGCTCAAGTCGTTTTATCCAACACACACAGAAGACCTGTGCTTCCAATACACACAGAAGATCTGTGCCATTTAAGGCCTGATTCAGTTCACTCCTTTCTGTGATTGCTTTTTAACCCATAGTGCTTTTTTGTTTTTCTGCACTTCTAGTACACTAAAACAGGAGCCCTGGTAGCAAAGTGGTTAAGTGTTCCACTGCTAGCAACAAGGTTGCTGGTTTAAACCCACCAACAACTACATGGGACAAAGATGTGGCAGTCTGCTTCTGTAAAGATTTACAGCCTTGGAAACCTTATGAGGCTGTTCTACTCTGTCCTATAGGGTTACTATGAATCAGAGTCGACTCAATAGCAACAGGTTCTTTTGTATACTAAAAAGTTTTATGTAAGGAAATCACTATGTAACTATGTTTAGAAGCTATTGAAATAATTTGTTTATATTGCAATTGCTTTGAAATTAGCTAGTTTAGGAAAGATAATATTCAAAGCAAAATAAAAACTGGTAAAAGTCGGGGAAATTAATTGGGCCAATAATCTTACTAAGAGAGCTCTTTCCTGAAGTGAGTAAGTCAACAGGGAGATTTACAGAGCTTATTGTATGTAAGATTGACAAACTACTGCTGGCTCTTCATCTATCACCCTTTTACTTTTTGTTTGTTTGTTTTAATATGTGTCTAATACTGGAATAGGGAAATCACACAAAGACTCACTGCATTTTATAAATCATAGAAATTAATAGTGTACTAAATAATGCACTTTAATAAAAAGTTCCATTTCTCAAATCAGCAGCAGCCCCTTCAATGAATGATGAAAATCCTTCCTGACTGCAACTATCTCAACTTTCATAAAGGTAGAAAGGCCACATCTATTGGCCAGCAAAATCCATGCAATGAAATTAATCAGTGATTGGCTAGAAAATAAGAAATTTAATGTTTTAGGTAACTGTCCAAATTCTCTTTTGTAACCATTAAGTATGGAGAACCTATAAAGAATGCTTACTATTGAAAGAAGAAGTATGGAAATTTCATGATACTGGTTGAGTAGGCACACAGACGAAGAGAGAAACAAGTAATTATACAAATATCTGGTAATATGGAAGGTCTACAACATTACTCAATTACAATATAAACTACAAAGTCTACACACAAAGTTGCTAAGCAAAAACTATTTATAGCATTTAATCTTAATTATAGCACAGAGATGTTATATATAACTACATTTGTACAGGATTTATATGAAGAATAAAATACTAATAATTACTATGCTTCTCATACATCTTTGTAATTCACGAGTAGTAACAAATATATTTTGACTTGTGAATCCAAATCTTATGTTTTATGTTTTGAACTAGTACCAGATTAGATATGAGAACTATGATATTTCAAGATAAATGTTACTATTTTGAAGAAATTATTTTCTTGATTTAGTTAAAAAAAAAATGAAAAGAAAAAAACCACGCAAAAAGGTACATTAGAAAATTTCATTTTTTCAAATTCCCATGGTTATTTCAAGTCAACCCCTAATGGGTTCTTACCTAAAAACAAATAAATAATTTCAGAAAAAGCATGGATCAGATATTAGAAAGACAACTATAGAGCTGATGATCAGGGTCCCAATTAGCATGGGACCATATTCTATTATTTAGCCTTGGGACTCCTGCTATTGTCAAGAACCATGTGAAAGTATATGAAACATTCAGGAGAGTCTCAAACCATGTTTGGGAAAGCAAAGATTGAATCTTTTGCTGTAAGCTCATGTATGAGACACTGTTATAATGTACTAGCTTGAAAGAATTTTATTTTTCACGTGGCTCAGCAAGAAAATGGCTTCTCTCTTTATGTTCAAAACCATATAAAGCTGTCCTCTAAGCAAATCCATTTGTGAAAGGCATATGAATATTTCAATTCAAAAGTATTTACGGTATATCTTCTCCATGAAAGGGTGTAAATGCTAGGTAGTATGAGGTTAATACAAAGATAGAAACTAGACTGGGCATACCCTCAAAGAGATGACAATTCAAGAGTCTGAATAACAGAAGCATTCAAATAACTTCAACAGCTGGCTGAGTCAGTTAACTGCATAAAAGAAGTATAGCGAGCTGGGAGGGTTAAAGAAAATAGGAAAGGCTTGAACAAGGACATGGAAGTTGAAATAGGGTTTGAAGAATGGCTAGAATTTTGGGAGGCAGAAATGAAAGGATGGGGGAAGTAGAAGAAATGTGTGAGGGAAAGAAAGTGTTCTCATGAAAGGAATGATACAAATGCAAACAGGAAGTACATATACACACAACAAACCACTTGAGTTGATGCAGACTCAAAGCAACCCCCACTGGGTTTCTGAGGTGGTAAATCTTTATGGAAGTAGATTGCCCAGTCTTCCTTCCATGAAGTGGGTGGCGGGTTTGAACCACCAACCCTCTGGTGAGCAGTCAAGATCCCTTAGGCACTGTGCTACCAGAGTTCCTTACTTAATACATATAGGAAAAAAAAAAAAGGTGTTCAGGCAGTTGGGAAGAGACCTTGCTGAGTTTGAACATGATGTGATAAGCAATGGGTAGTCATTGAGAGTGTTAAAAGCATGAATTACCACAAATTATATTACAACCATGTATTAACCATATATTTAAAGCTCGTTATGAAGCATAGCAAATACACACAGGAACACAGACCTAAATCTTATCTATGGAGTTCACCCAAATGGAAGAGAAGAAGCCAGTAAACAAATATGTGGCAGTGTGGTGGGGGAATAGGAAAGGAGGCATGGAACCAAGATATTGTCATTTGTGCTCTGTCTATACTGTAGTTGCATAGTTCATTTTATCTAAATGCTGGATTCCCTAAATAACTAAGGTTTTATTTTTATTTTTGGAGAAATCCAATAGGAATATTTTAAACAAAACAAAAACAAAGGTATAAAAACAAGAGACTGAGCAGAAGTTTCAGCTCACAGGTCACTTTGCTTGGCAGGGTAAGTGGGCTCCCAGGCCAGGGATCTTCCTTCTTCTTTATCTCCTCCTGTCCTTGAGCACTTCTCTCTTTTATCTATTTTGGGTCCTTCTCTTTCTCTTCCCTGTAACTAGTATCATATCATACAATATCACCAACTCTTGTTCATATTTATCCAATAGCTGTTCTCATCCCTTCTTCTGGTTGTAGAAACTCCTGGTAGCACTGCCTCATCCTTGGTGGGACTGTTTGAAACCACCCACTTGGCTTGAAGAAACTAGTCCTGCCACACACACCTCTCATTTTGGGGAGATGGAAAGGCCAACTGGAGATGGGGGTTTTGTCTCGGGCAGGGTAAGAGGCCACACAGAGCTCAAGAGTTAGCATCCAGGGACGGAGTGGGGTGCATGTGGCCTGGAGCCAGGTTACGTGTAAAGGGTGGAGGAACAGGATGAGCATCCCTAATCCTGCCCTGTGTCCTCCCCTAATTAACTAAGGTTTTAGATGATGATAAGCCATGGTCAAATGATAGCTTTCAGTCAGCCCTCATTCCTATATTATATTATATTATATATATATATATATATATATATATGTATGGCCCTCACTCTAAATTCCAGCTATCTTTGGCATTTAAAGTCAATAAAATTCTTGGACAGAAAGGTTAGGGTTAGAAACTGTAGTTCAAAGACAGACTCATGGCGTAAAAATCTGCCATATGTTAAGAACTCCTGAGCTAAAGCAATTCACCCAATAAGAATTAAAGGATTAGAAATACTATGCCATTCATAAAAGGAAATAAAGTTCAACAACATTTCAAACAGTAATATTATGATCAATTTATTTACCTATCTATCTATCTAATATGTAGACAGAAGGTTAATTACCTCATGATCATGAGTAGCCTGTCGAGCTGCATCTAAAAATACGAAAGAATAACAGAACATTAAATTAAGAAATAAACAAACACTACAAACTATAACAAAACTCAAGTATACGACTGTACCAAATTACAAAAACTGCCGGTACATATAGATTCTCACTACTTAGAATATTTTTCCTTACGGCTTTATTAATTAGTTGGTCAACAAATGTTAAAGGGAAACCCATACCTACAGAGTAAACAATTAGGAACAAGAGAAACAGCAGATAGAGTTCTTACTTTGGGGGGGACAGGGTGATATGGAGGACAGGAAACACATACCAAAGTCCATTTGTATATTATAATTTTAGCAGGTTAGATGCTCAAGTTTGGAGAAGATGCAATTGTTAAGTAACTGACAGTTTAGTTGTGGGTAGGGCTCCTTGGCAGTGTTTCCTGAGGAAGGAGAACTTGAAACAATACTCATAGGTGTGTGATTAATAATTTTAATAGAACAAAAGATCCATGAAGACACAGATCTTATCCTTTTTATTCACTGATATATCCTTAATGCCTAGAAGGCAGCTTGATATAACAGGAGGTACACTATAAATATTTTTTGAATGGATGCATACATAAGCGAATGAGTAAATAAAAGGGATGTTCACTAGAGGATAAGAGAAATGTGAGAAATGGTACATGAAAGGCTCAGAGGTGTTAAAGCAAGACGGTTATGTAGTTTAGTATACAGATTTGAGCAGAGGAAAAGAAATAACCTAAACTGAGAATTAGGGAAAAAAAAAAGGGAGCAGGCAAAGAATACAGGTCTTAAACACAAGTCAAATTGTTGATGCTGGATATAGAAACTCAATTAAAATTTCTACGATGAAAGCAATGTTATTTTAATAGAATTCCAAAATTCTATAAAATGTTATTTTATAGAATTCCTATAAGTGAATGTAGGATAATACAGAGATGACAGAAATACATCTTTTATATTTTATCACTCTAATAGTTGACTTTGTGACATTCTTTTATGTACAACAAACTACAAATACATTTGGTTCTGATACCTTGCCTATGAGATTTGCCTTTCTGACGATCCTGGGTTTTCCTGCTGAAGACCTTGTATGCCTCAGTCTTCTGATACTGCTCCAGTTCCTTCATGTAACGTTCCTTATCTCTATCTGCTTCATCAAGATAGCGCTAGGAAAGAAACATGGAATTATTTTCAAGAAATAGAAACATATTAGGTAAAAAAATCAATGACATGTTTGAAGAAAATGGAGGATAATGAAAGCAGGGAAAGAAAAGTGGACTGGCAATAAGCTTTAAGGGAGAATCAGAAAAACAAGAGGTCTATTAGTAGAATAAGATATAATCTAAGAAATAGGTGATTGTAAGTTTTGGACTGTTTGTCTTTTCTAGCTTAATGAAGATAAATTCTATTGAGATCATTCTCATTAAAAATTCATGGAGAAGAAGATTATAATTATTCCTTTAACCCTACAATAGAACTCCACATGGCCACTAGAGTCTTCATGTGGTTTGAACATCACATAGACTTATTTAGTCTTCCCAGGGGAAGGAATGGAATATTCTTGTTTCTCTATCTCCAATCCATTCTGAGGGAATGATCTCATACATCAATTGGCCTTTTAAGAGCCTGAAGAGTAGAGCACTAAAGCTGGAAAGACAGAAGAACATGAAAAAGAATGACCTCATCCTATGGACTCAAAACAGACTACTTTGAGAGAGTCTATATCTACATGCTTTGATTGCTGTGTGCTTTGTTCTATTAATTATTTAAACAGTGTTCATTGATCTACCAGGATTATTTTGTGCAATGCTTTGTCTTTTCATTCATCAGTTAGGTACAAGAAATTAAATATAAAAATACTGGTTGAACACAAAACAGTCTTATGTTAAAGATCTTGTCCCACATTAAGAGTCAGATGTACAAGGCATCCAAATGGCCAAATCTGGAACAATTAAAACACTGAGACCATGAAATAGAGTAATGAATTATAAACCATTGGGAAAAAACCCTGAAATTTATATCTCTATACCAATATCGGAGCTCTGATAGCATAGTGCCTAAGGCACTTGACTGCTAACCAGAAGGCTGGCAGTTCAAACCCACCAGCCACTCCTCGGAAAGAAGATGGGGCAATCTACTTCCGTAGTGATACTGCCTCGGAAACCCAAGGAGGGGTTGCTATGAGTCAGGTCCCACTCCATGGCACATAACAACAACAATGTACCAATAATCGGGAGCTCTGGTAGCATAGTGCCTAAGGCACTTGACTGCCAACCCTCAGAATGGATTGGAGATAGAGAAACAAGAATATTCCTCCTCAGAAGGAAGGCTGGGCAATCTACTTCCATAGTGATAGCGCCTCGGAACCCAAGGAGGGGTCAGTATGAGTTGGGTCCAACTCAACAGCATATAATATACCAGTAATGAGTAAATAAATGCATAAATGGGACAAGAGGACTCGTGCTCATTAAAATGCTGAGGGCCAACTAGTAAATGTAGAGTGCTGGAGTAGGAAAATAATTTTGTAACCATAATGGTAAAGACTGGATCAGGCAAGAATCATTAATGTATGTTAAATCTACAGCGAAATTTGATGTGGAACAGTTTATTTGCAGGTTCTTGAAGTTTCTTCCCCCAGATTGCTTATTCACTATTAAGGGAGATCAAAATTAACAATGTTAATTTTAACAAATAGACATTGTGTGCCTTCACATGTAATACTCTGAGCAGGACACAATATCATCTACATAGTATTCTGACCTAAAATGCACAGCCTAAATCTAATCACGAGGAAACAGACAAATGCAAATAATGAATGTTCTATTAAAAGAAAAAAAAGGAAGGACTGTATTCTTAAAAAATGCCAATGTTATACAAAACAAAGACTGTACATATATTCCAGGTTAAAGGAGGCTTGACTAACAAACACAATATGTGACCCTAGTCTAAAATCTGTACTGGAGGAGAAAAGAATGAGAAAAAGAAATGTTACAAAGGAATGATACTAGGTCAACTGAAAAAAGTGGACTATGGATGGCAGTACTATATTATTATGAAATTGTTAACTATACTGTGGTTATATAAGAGATTATCTCTATTCTTAGGAAACACTCTCTGAGATATTTTAGGGGTAAGAAAGGTCACATTGTATATAACTTGACCTCAAAGGAGTAAGAAGGCACATGAAAATGGAAAAATGGAATAAAATATGTTAATAACAAGTGAATCTGGATAAAAGGTATTTGGGTATTTTTTTTTACTATTTTTTTTTTTTAAATTTTATTTTGATTTGGGTGAAGATTTTTTTTTTTTTTTTTTACTATTTTTATGTTTGTACCTTTTAGTACATTTGAAATGACTTTCAAATAAAAATTTAAAGAAACATGAAAACAAACAAAAAAACCTATCCTACCTACCTAACAAAGTGGCACAATAGGATTTGGCTGCTAACTGAAAGGTAGGTAGTTCGAACCTACATAGTGGCTCTGTGGGAAAAAGACCTGGTAATCTGCTCCTGTAGAGATTATAGCCTAGAAAACCCTATGGGGAAGTTCTGCTCTATCATATGGGGTTGTTATGAGTTGAAATAGACTTGATCGCACCCAACAACAACAATCACCTAACAGTGGTTGCCTTATACCTGGAGATAACTATTGTTAGTTTTGCTTTTTCTTTTATAGATAAGTATTTGTATTGTCTAAAAAAACAATTTAAACAATGAGCATGTATTAATTTGAAATTGAAAAATAGAAGAAAAAAAGAAAGTACAGCTCATAATCCCTGATAGTATAGCCACAACAATGGAAGATGTACACTGCTTTGTACTAGGTTGTTAACAGAAACACAAAGCTTCAAGTTTCAAATTAATCTCTTTGAAAAAAATCTTAATGCAATTAATTCTAAAGAGAGTATCCTTCAATTTGGTTTAAAGAACAGTCGTTTTGGAATTTTTTCTTAAAGATGATTTAACAGTGCGATATATGAAAGAAATGTAGGTTATCTTTCAGATCCTGGGAGTGCTAGGAACTTTTAACTCAAAAACATTCCCACAATCATTATCATCACTACTTTTGTGACATTTCAACCAGCTCATGGCCATACCATCCTTAATTCCCCTCAGTCTCTCTAACAAATAGATTTGTTTCAGTCTGGCAGCAGGGTTAGTTTCTGTTTTGGAGGAGAGAGAATTCAAATAGTTCTTGCTTTGTTTTTTGTAGTAGTTTAAATTTGCCAAAATTGTACTTAAACAAAAATTATTAAAGCAGTAAAAATTTTTTCTTCCACAAAAATTTTATGTAAACAGCAGAATTTTATCAAATGACTTTTTGGCATTTTCTCATTTAACTCATCATTTTTTTCATTTAAGTCAGTAGAATAAATTGTATTGGAGGATTTCTTAATATTGAATAACTTTTTTTGAATCTATGTGAACTCTTAGCATACACATCAGATGAAAGTAGAGCTGCTTTGGTTGAGGGGGTCCTAATTCTCTCCTGCTTACATCCCTGCAGCACACTCTGAAACAATTCTAAAACCACTGTCCTAGAAGAACGAGTTATAACAGATCCTGCTATTCTGGTCTCCCAAGCACTCTGTGACCAAACCAGAGACTCCACTGTCTATCCTCTTTGCTTTTCTGATAGATGTTATTTTTGAGATATAATAAAAATCAAGCAAAGGATCAAGAATTTGAATGATTACCTGTTTTTCTTCAGGAGGCAGTTTACTCCATTCATTGCCCAACATCCTTGTGATTTCTGGAAATGGGACCTCTGGTCGCTTTGCTCGAAGCTGTTCTCGACGCTCATTCATGAAACGAACATATCCAGTAAGGGGGGATTTGGGTGCATTGCTGTCTCGAAGAGGTTTCTTCCTCTTTCTTCCTTTGGACCAACCTCCTCGTTTACTTCTTTGCTACAAAACAAATTAAAATTAAAAAATAAAAACAAAACAACCCCTCCCCCTCCAAATAACACAACAACAACAAATACCAACAAACAAAACAGAATTGCATTTTCCTACCAATAAGACCCTGGATATTCATTCAATGCTCTCCAAACCTGTAACTGGTACAAATGACTGCAATAAAGTTTTCAATTAAGGATTCTAGACTGTTCACATGTAGATCTTTTCCTGTACCACAGTACAATTTGCTGCACTCTGGGGGTATTCTGTACTAATCCCAACAGATGAGAATAAAGGTGCCATGATCATCCAAGCTTTGGCTTTCATTTCATGTGCACCTAATGGATCCTGGTTCCCGACAGCACATATTCTACATGAGAATATACACTGTCACAGTAGACCAAAAGATGCTGCCACATGTACTGGGCAAAAGAGGGAACAAGTTGTAGCACAGGGATTACAAATAATTCAGAAAGACATTCTCATTGATAACCATTTGAAGACCAATTTATTTCCCACAGCAGATAGCAATAGTTTTAAACTTAATATCTAAATTTTAGAAAAATTTTAGTAAGTATAATGTATCCAAAATGAAGACTAGTGCTTTACTTGATGATTTGTTCTTTAATATGCATATTGTATAAAGTCAGAGATATTTATTTGCTGAGTTAAATCAAGATTAAATTACTTCCAAGAAGGCTTAAAAAAAGGACTGAGGTATCAAGTGAATAGAAATCTTTGATGTTTTACTGCAACCTTTTTTCTTCTTCCTTTTAAATGAAAATGCAAGGCACATAATATTTTTACTTCATAATTTTGCAGATACATATAACCTATTCAGTTAATGTTTTATAGATATAAGAATTCTTGTTTTACAGATACAAGAATTCTTATTTCAGAGAAGAGGTAATCAACAGAATATGACATAAACATCTAAGTATTAATTATAGTCCTCTACTCCAAATATGTTAAATAGTTTATTAATTTATCATTTGGCAAAGTATTTTTTGTGTTGTTGTTTGTTGTTATGTGCTGTTGAGTCGGACCCAACTCATAGTGACCCTCTCCTTGGGTTTCTAAGGCAGTATCGCTACGGAAGTAGATTTCCCAACCTTCCCTCTGAGGAGTCGCTGGTGGGTTTGAACTGCCAGCCTTCTGGTCAGCAGTCAAGTGCCTTAGGCACTATGCTACCAGAGCATCTAAGTTTTTTTTTTTTTTTTAAAGTTTCTTTTTAATAGTAATAATAATAATAAAAAAAGTCAATGATAGTAGTTATTCTTTTCTGGGTGGGGAAAAAAAGTGCCTTAAAGCAAATACAATGTAATCAATCAATTGTGAAGAACACTGAAAGTCTAATCAATAAGGAGAAAATTGCTCTGGCCCACATGGAACCCTTGTATGAATTAGACAAAGGTGTCCCCTTACGGAGGTGAGTGACTTGGCAAGTGGTGCGAGTCCTTTGGACACATGGCCCTCTGTTACAGGGCTTGGTGAATGGAGTATGGCTTTGAACAAGTATAGCATGCGGACATTTCATTAATTACCTATTGAATTAAATCATTCACTCATTCAATGAGGATTTGTTGAAAACAGGTAGATATACATTTCTTAGGAAGGGGGAAAAAGCTTACCTATCTCTATGAGCCTAAGGAAACTAAGAAATATAAAACAGAAAATGTTGCAGATATCAGCCTAAGAATGTGAGAAGACCTGATGATGAACACTTTGATCAACTCCCTTGCTGACTCCTTTTTCAGAAGCTTAAGAGGCCAGAAACAGGAGGAGATACTTTAGCTTACTTCTTCTTCATGCCTCTGTTCGCTGCCTTCTGCTGTATTTGAAGACTCATTCTGAAGCAGCTGACCTTGGGAGAGATCCTCCACAAACTCTGGATTGTTGGTGGCTGGGGTGGCTCCACTATTATATGGAACCTCGGGATGAGTTAACCTGAAGAATACAGGGAGAAGTATAGAAGTTCCATGTCAACAGCATTAAAAAATGCTCCTGTTTGTCAAGGTTCAAGACAAATTTCACTGCCAGCAAAAGCATACACCAGTCTTTGAATTAATTTCCCTATTACAATCTGTGTAAATGTAAACCATGTTTCCACAGAAGTTGTAGAATGTTAAAAAAAAAAAAAAAAAAAAATTTCAGCACTTGATTAAACTGGAACAGTTCCATAAAGAAGTCTCCTACCAAAAACAGCTATAATTTCTTTCCCCAAAATTAACCTCTTCTCTCAACACAGACTTCGTATTTTAGCTCTAACCTTGTGACAAAATCTTTTATATGCTACTTTTATTTATCTCCAATGTAAAGGGAAAACACTACTAATGGAAAAGAAGAGTGGGAATGGGAGTTGTAGAGGCATTTTGTCCCCATCACAAAACAGTTCTTGAAGGGCATAAGAAATTTTTCATGGTACATTCTATAGCTATTCCTTCTTGAATTATAGTATTTACTGACAACCAGATCATCTAAGAACAGTATTATCAAACTTCAGTAAGTTCAGGTATAAGATGTTAATAAATCAGACACATTTACTTCTTTTCTGCTCCCAACATTATGTTCCAGATAAGTTAGCAAACCAGATCTCATCCTTCTGAAAAGTGAACATGAGAAGGTATAGATGATAGTAGGGTCTTAGACTGACTTACTCTATCATATGTGGACAAAGAAACATAACAAAAGGCTACATTAGCTAGGGACTTTTGTACGTTTTTTTATGGATGGGGGAGAGGGCAGGGAAGGAAAAGGTGGCAGATAATTGAATACAAGAGTAATATCCTGTCATTTTTCTCAAAGAATGCATGCTCTATAGGGTTACAGGCAAATAATTACAATGCATAAAAAGTGCCATAGGAGCACAGTGGAGGGAATAGAGCATTTTATGTACATGGAGAATATGTTAGGAAAGATTTTATAGAGAAGGTCTTGAAAGATGACCAGGCATTTGGAGTTCCGGTAACATGGCAGAATAGGCAGAAAGACTGCACAGACCCTCTTCGACAAAGAAAAGGGGAACCAATTAATACAGATACAGAAGATAATCCTGGACCCCTGAAGCCTTGAAGGGAAGGATATAGAAGTGGACTAAACTCCAGCTAGCAGAAGAATTTGCATGAAAACACCAAAAATGGAGACATATGGAGCTGCAGTCTGGCAGTGATCCTGATGGCACAACAGCTTGGATATTGCCGAGTGGTAGCAGGACCTAAGAATTAACCTAAAAATTGGCCCTGCTAGCCAGGGACTGAACAGAGGACTGCTCTGGTGGCTGGGGAATAAAAGGGGAGGCAGCGAAGAGGACGGCGGGCTGAGCTGTGGACTTCTGTCTGTCCGGAGTGCACAGCCATTTTGAATGTTTACAAGTGGCTTGACCATTTTGGATATTTAAAGTGACAGCATTCTCCCAGGTTCCAGGGACTTAAGAACAGGCTCCACTTGCCAGGAACCCCAAGGACATTCCATACCTGGACGACTAGAAATGTGTGACATTCCCCTTGTTACTCTTATACCCCACACCCTCTTGGTGAATGGAGAAGTGGCCATCCCTCACTCCCACCCACCTTCTGGGCTGGCAGGAACTCCATCCCAGTCTGTGTGCTTGGATGGAACCTGGGTGCCCTGCCCTGCCCTGATTTTTTTCTCTCTGTTTTCTGTTTTTTAGTTAGTTTTTGTCTGTTTTAAAACTACTACTATTATTATTACTTTGGTCCTTTTCACTATTATTCTTTATTCTTCCCCTCCCAGGTTTCAGCTTTTTTTCTTCTCCCTGTTCCTGGTTGCATTTTTTTTCCCCCCTTTCTTGTGATTAATCCTGTTCCTTGTTTTTCTCTTTGTATTTTCCCATTTTTTTCTTCATTATTCTCCTTCTCTACCTTTTTTTCTCTTATTGCCCTCTCCCCAGATATTGCAGGGTTTTTTTTTTCCCCCTATTTTCTTCTTTTTCCCTTTGTTCTTTTTTTGGTTACTGTTCCTGTGCGATTACATGGTGTACTTTTTGTCCATGTGCTTTTACTTTTTTGATGGTTATTCAATTGTTACTTTTGTCTAACATAGTGTAAGATAGCAACGGTCCCCATACAACACAACTACACCCACACCTCCTGCAGCTTCACTTACTGACTGAGAGCCACCACTTCCTTCTCCACCAGCGGGCAATGAGAAATAATTACCAAGAAAAGCCTGACTGACCCTTGGCTGTTCTTCACAAACAGTTAACAGAGATCTAAATACAACAATGCCACAATGTCTCAGAGACAACAGACCATCACAGTCCACACAGAGCAGCAAGCTAAAGTGGTAGAAACAAACGAGCAGGATACAGATCCAGAACATATCCCTAAAGAAGAAGCAGCACTGGAACTCTCTGATAAGGAATTCAAAAGAATTATATTTTGGTATCTTCAAAGGACTGAGAGACAGACCAAGGAAAACACAGAAAAAACCCTAGAAGAATTCTGGAAGAAAATACAAGAACAAAATGACAAAATAAATGAAAAATTAGAAGAGATTCAAAATCTACAGATAGAAATCCAGAAGATTAATATTAAATTGTCAGAAATAGATAACACATTGAAAGGGCAAAGGAGTAGAACTGATGCAATGGGAATTAATGAGATTGAAGACAAATACCTGAGTACTTCTTTGGAAAGGGATCCATCAGAAAAAAAGATCAAAACAAAATGAAGAAAGCCTAAGGATCATGTGGGATACCATCAAAAGGAATAACCTACAAGCCACTGGAATTCCAGAACAGGAAGAGAAAAATAAAACCACTGACAAAACTGTCCAAGATTTGTTGGAAGAGAACTTCCCTGATATGATGAAAGATGAGAATATATCCATTCAGGAAGTCCTCGAACCCCTAATAGGATAGACCCCAAAAGAAAATCACCAAGACATACATCATCAAACTCATCAAAACCGGACAAAGACAGAATCCTGAAAGCAGCACAGGAAAAACAAAACATTACTTACAAAGGACAACCAGTAAGAATAAGCCCTGATTTCTCAGCAGAAACCATGCAAGCGAGAAGGCAATGGGATGGTATATATAAAACCCTAAAAGAGAAAAATTTTCAACCAAGAATTATATACCCGGCAAAATTGTCCCTCAAATATGATGGTGAAATTAGGAGATTTCCAGATAAGCAGAACTAAGAGAATTTGTTAAAACCAGACCAATCTTACAAGAGATGCTAAAGGGAGTCCTTTGAACAGAGAACCAAAAATAGCAAATAACAACTGACCATTAATACACAAGATGACATAACCCAGAAACCACAGCTATGGACATATCCAAAGTAAAATAAGCTTACAAGATTGTAAACAGGGAACCAGAGACATCAATCGGCAAGTGAGGACACATAATCCAAAAAGAGGAAAAAGATTGAATAGTTACAGAACTTCTAAATGGTGAGGAAGTCAAGAGAGTTGTAAGATAGAATGGACTGTTCTAATCTTGGGGAGATAATTATAAATCACAGGGTAACCTCAAAGAAAACGGATAAACCTAAAACCTAAAATTTATAAAACAATAAAAAAAGACAAGAACAAATATTCAGCAAATACTAAAACAACAGCAACAAAGGAAATGATAACATGATTCATAAATATAATGAGCTCAGCACAGAAAATAATATGAAATAAAGAAACCAGGGACACCATGAAAAAACACATAACAAAATGACAGCAACCAATTCATATTTGTCAATAATTACACTGAATGCACCACTCAAGAGATGCAGAGTTGCAGATGGGGTAAGAAAATAAAACCCATCAATATGCTGCCTACAAGAGACACACCTTAGAGGCAAAGACAAAAATAGACTAAAAATCAAAGGTTGGAAAAAGATATATCAAGCAAATGACAACCGTAAAAGAGCAGGAGTGGGAATATTAATTTCTGATCAAATTGACTTTAAGACAAAAACCACCATGAGACAAGGGAGGACATTATATAATGATTAAAGGATCAATCGAACATGAAGATATAGCCATAATAAATATCTATGGACCCAATGAAAGAGCCTCAAAATACATAAATCAGACTTGAAGTGAGTTGAAAATCCCAACAGATGACTCTGCAGTCATAGTGGGAGAACGATGTCCAGGTATTCATTATGTAAGCAACATTATTCCAGGCAGAAAGAACAGTGTCTAACGAGAGAAAGGGAGACTCAATTTCAGGAGACCATTGCGATAGACTAAATGAGAGACAAGGGCACAGATTAAAGGAATAGCAGGAAGGATGGAGAGTAGGGGATAGAGAGCTAAGAAATAAAGAGGTAAAATGAAGAGGACTTAATGAATGCAAATACTGGAGAAAACAAAGAGTCAAGGGTAATTCTGAGGTTTCCAGATTGGGTGATTATATACTATTAACCAGGGGAAGAACACTATGTGTATATATACGGATGTATGTGTGTGTGTGTGAAAGAGCAGAGAAAGATGAGAAAAAAAAGTGAGCCTTGAAAAAGGTTGAATCCAAGGGCATCACTAGGGTTGGTGTCACCCAGTGTAGTAACTCATGGTGTCCCCTCCATGGGCAGACCTGCCTGTGGAAACTAGCACCTCCCCCTCTGGGCAGAACAGCCTAGGCTCGCCCACCCCTTCACAGCTTCCCAAGGCTCCTCCCCTCTCCCACTGGTCAAGGTGAAGATCCTCCCCCTCCCCTCCGCTGCACCCTGTGGATGAGGGCTACCAAATGAAAACGAAACTTACTGCCCTCGAGTCGGATCGGACTCAGAGTGACCCCTCTTTGGGTTTCCGAGGCGGTATCACTATGGAAGTAGATTGGCCAACTTTCCTTCTGAGGAATGGCTGGTGGGTTTGAACCAATAGCCTTCTAGTTAGCAGTTAAATGCCTTAGGCACTATGCCACCAGAGTTCCCTGGATGAGGGTTAAGTGATGAGTTATTGTACTGAGTGATGAGTGACACCAACTCTAGTGATGCTACTGTCTTGTTGGCCCTTCCCCCAAGGTCCCAGTCCATTCGCTGGCAATGTGGACCCTGGGGTCATTTTGGTGTCACCAGCTTGGACAGTTTCAAAGGGTATACCCAAGTGACACCACTGGTTAAGTATAAAATATTCATGGGATAATGTGGTGGAGATGAAAACATGAACTAAGAGAAAAGGAATAAAGAAAGATGACATATTTGAGAGGAGTCAGTCCGTGGAGGTCATGGGGAGTGAGTGCTACACACTGTCTAAGAGACAATGAGAAGAAAAGTCAGTACAGAACTCTGTTGGTACACACACACACACACGTGCTGCCATCAAGTCAGATCCGACTCATAGCGACCCCTCCTTGGGTTTCTGAGGCGGTATCACTACGGAAGTAGATTGCCCTATCTTCCTTCTGAGCAGTGGCTGGTGGGTTTGAACCACTGGCCTTCTGGTTAGCAGTCAAATGCCTTAGGCACTATGTCACCAGAGCTCCTCTGCTGGTACAGTCTCATTTTAAAAAAGGATCATGTATTAAAACAGCTGGGGAAAGAGACCAAGGAGGACATTAAGAGAATTAGGAAAGAATACTACTGCAGAGGCCAAAGCAGAAAGACTTTCAAGGTGTCAACCAATTAAAAAGTTGTAGGTGTCAGATAACAACAACAACAAAAACTGTTTGCTAAATTTGAAGATGGGAACATTAGTGTCAATCTTATAGAGTACAATTTGAGTAGAATTATGGGAAAAAGAAACATTACAGGGGACTGAGAAATGAATGGGAACAGATGCAGACTGTCCTAGGAATGAAAGAAAGTATACTTTTCTGATTCTTTCTAAAAAACAAAATGGTTCATTTTAGGCAGGTCTCTATATTTTCAAAGTCTTTTCAAAAAAGCTATGTGAGAGAATCTTTGAAATCAATGCTAATCATGTTTTCTGAAAAGAGGTGCAGAGATTCAGTTTGATCTCAGCACCTTTATTTTCCAAGTTATTTCAATCATTTTGGATGTCTTAGGCAACGTGTTCTTTCATTGTCATCCTTACTTCAATTGTGCCATCAATTGTTAAGTTATTCAATTGTTAAGTTATTGTATACTCTTATATTTTGGTAAAACCTTCAGAAGTAGGTTTAGGAAAAAGTACCAATCCTGTGAATTCCAGGTCAGAGTAGACAGGAATCAGAAGGGAGTGGTCAAAGACATCAAATACCAGTGCCAAGTTGGATAAGCACATGAAGGGGAGGCTCTTTTGTTATGAATGCATTGTCCATGTTCCAAGCTAACTCACTGCTGTTGAGTCTGATCCTAATCATAGTGACCCCTCCCTGGGTTTCTGAGACGGCTGGCAGTTCAAACCCACCAGCCACTCCTCGGAAGGTTGGGCAATCCTACTTCCATAGTGATACTGCCTCGGAAACCCAAGGAGGGGTCGCTATGAGTCGGGGCTGACTCGACGGCACATAACAACAACAACAACAAATCACTATGGAAGCAGACTGCCCAACCTTCCTTCTGAGGAGTGGCTGGTGGATTTGCACCTCCAGCCTTCTGGTTAGCAGTCAAATGCCTTAGGTACTACGCCATCAGAATTCCAAGCTAAAGTTAACAGATATGTCTTGAATCCCACATGCTCTTGCCTACTTAAGGACATTATTTCAGTAGTTCTTCCCTCTCTGGAATCATCAATTCTTTCTTCTCTACTGGATCAATTTCATCAGCAACGCAAAGTGGTGTTACTACGCCTATCTCAAAGCAAAACAAAATAAAAACCATCTCTTCATCTCATTTCCTCCTTGTTAATATCCTCATTTTTCTCCTTTTCTTTATAGCAAAACTCCTTGAAAGAATTATTTCTATTTTATTTATTTCAATTTTTCTACTCCTATTCTTTCTTTTTGTTTTAGTAATATTTTATTGTGTTTTCTCTGAAGGTTAACACAGCAGTTTAGGTTCCCATTCAACAATTTCTACACAAATTATTCAATGACATTTGGTTACATTATTTACAGTGTGTGAACATTCTCATTATTTCCGTTCTGGTTGTTCTGTTTCAAGTAATCTAGCTTCCCTGGTCTCTTAATTTGAAATCTGTGTTTTACAGTAATTGTTGACCATTTGCTCTCATATAGATGATTTTTTAAAGGAGCACAGTACTAATGGGTGATATTTTTTATTTTGTGAGCCAATCTGTTATTTAGCTAAAAAGTGACCTCAGGGGCTGGTTTCAGTTCAGCATACAAAAAGTGTACCAAGGTGACAGTCTTGGGGAATCCTCCATTCTCAACGGGTCCAGTAAGTATGGATTTTTTTTTTTTTAAAGAATTTGAGGTTCTGTTTATCATTTCATAAAAGTGAGAATAAACTTTTTTTTGTGTGTGTGTGTGACTGACTTATTTTGCTCAATATAATGTCCTCCAGGTTCATCCCCATTGTAAGATGTTTTGGGCACTCACCTTTCTTTACTGCAGAGTAGTATTCCACTGTATGTACTAACAAAATTTTAGTTATCCATTCAACCCATGATGACAATTAGGTTGTTTTAATCTTTTTGCTACTGTGATAATGCTGCAAGGAACATAGGTGTGCTCCTACCATACTCTCTTAAACTCACTACAAAGGATATTTTTATTTACAACTCTTGTTGAGGTCACTGATGACCTCAAAGTTAAATCCAATAGTCATTTTCTCAGTCCCCATCTCACCTGATCTACCAGAAGCATTTGACACAGCACTGACAAAAAAAAAAAATACTTTCTTCACTTAGTTTCTAGGATCCCGCACTCTGGTTTTCCACTATCTTTTCACCAACCAGCTGTCATGGAAGTGATTCTAACTTGCAGTGACCCCATGTGTGCCAGAACAGAATTGTACTCCACAGTGTTTTCAATGGCTGACTTTTTGATAGTAGACTGCTAGGTCTTCTTCAGAGGTGCCTCTGCGTGAACTTGAACCACCAACCTTTTTCGTTAGCAGCTGAACATGTTAACAATTTGTACCACCCAGGGACTCTGCTACCTTTTTTTTTTGCCACTTCCATTACTCCTCTTTAGTCCTCATGCTGGTTTTGCCTCTTCTGCCTAAGTTCTAAAGGTTAAAGCATCCCAGAACTCAGTCTTTTTATACAGTACTCATTATTTTGGTGAACTCCTCAAGTCTCAAAGCTTTGAATATTAATTATTTGGTGATAACTCTCAAGTTTCTCTTTCTTGCCTAGATCTCCCCAAACTCTGGACCTTCCATCAAATTGCCTATTTGAGATCTCTACTTGGACATTTAATGGGCATCTCAAACTTAAAACATCTAAAACTGAGCTCTAAAATTTTATCTCCTATCTGTTCAATTTCCCCCATCTAAGATAATAGCTTGTTTGGAGGTTCTAGTAGGGGAGTGCAGCTACTCATATTCCCTTGACTGAAGAACTGTCCTTCTCTATTAGGGAAGGTCATCCTCGACTGAGCATGCAACTTTGGAATGGATACACATGGAGCGGTGAGGGTGGAAGGGGAAACCCTACTAGCTAGCCAGATCAACTAAACCAACTCTGGCAATCAATGGAGTGACAGATACCACAGCCAGATTGTAATGGTAGGGGAAGTGGTAGTTTAGTGGTAGAATTCTTCCATGCAGGAGACCCAGGTTTGATTCCCAGCAATGCACTTCATGCACAGCCACCCACCACCTGTCTGTCAGTGGAGGCTTGTGTGTTGCTATGACACTGAACAGCTTTCAGTGGACTTTCATATGGACTAGGAAGAAAGGTTTGACAATCTACTTCTGAAAATCAGCCAATGGAAATCCTATGGATCACAATGGTCTGATTCACAACTGATCATGGAGATGGCATAGGATCAGGCATTGTTTCGTTCCATTGTGTATGGGATTTCCATGAGTCAGGTGTTGACTTGGTGGCAGCTAACAACAAGAAGATAATGGCAATTTTATCCCTCTAGTTACTTAGGCCAAAATGTTTGCATTTTCTTTGTTCTTTTCTCCCTTTTCTCATCACTCATTATCAGGTCTTTCAGGCAAATCCTATTTATCTCCAAACTTTATGTAGAATTTGGTATTTCTCACCACCTCCTTTCCCATTCTCTTTGAAACCCACTCCAATTAAGTTTTTGTCCCCACTACTCCTGGTGGAACCCAGCTCGGACAGAAGAGCAGTCAGCTCCAGGGTTACAGGTGAGGAGAGACAACTCAGGGATGCCCAAAGTAGCAGGCGGGAAGAGCAGGAGAATGGGGATTAAAAGCCAGGAAGCCAGAGAGAAGAGCAATCAGCCAAAGGGATTAGGTGAGGAGAGGAAACTCAGGCCCACCCGGAGTAGCGGGCTGGAAGAGCAGGTGAAAGGGGATAAAAGCCAGGAACCTGCACAGAAGAGCAGTCAGCCCCAGGGTTACAGGTAAGGAGAGACAACTCAGGGACACCCAAAGTAGGAGGCGGGAAGAGCAGGAGAAAGGGGATTAAAAGCCAGAAGCCAGAGAGAAGAGCAATCAGCCGAAGGGATTAGGTGAGAAGAGGAAACTCAGGCCCGCCCAGAGTAGCAGGCCGGAAGAGCAGGAGATAGGGGATAAAAGCCAGGAACCCGGAGAGAGGAGCAGTCAGCCCCAAGGACAACTCAGGGACGCCCAAAGCAGCAGGCCAGAAGAGCAGGAGAAAGGGGATTAAAAGCCAGGAAGCCAGACAGAGGTACAGTCAGCCACAGGGACCCAGGTGGGGGTGATACGAGAGGTCTCCAACAGCAAGACAAACTTGTCTGTCGGTTTATCCTACTTTGGTGACATG
>NW_006921820.1:1549215-1592308 GCF_000298275.1 Orycteropus afer afer | reverse complement strand
GTCGACGAAAGAGGGGGAGGCCTTCAACGAGATGGATTGACACCGTGGCTGCAATGTGGGCTCAAGTATAGCAGGGATTATGGGGCTGGCGTGGGATCGGGCAGTGTTTCGTTCTGCTGTGCATGGGGTCGCTATGAGTCGGAAACGACTCAATGGCACTTAACAACAACAACAACAACAACAACAACCCCTGGTGGTGTGTAAAGCATCTGACTGCATTAGCTGGCGGTTCAAACTCACCAGCCACTCCATGGAAGGAAGACTGGGCAATCTATTTCCATAAAGATTTACCACCTCAGAAACCCAATGGGGGTTGCTATGAGTCAGAATCAACTTGATGGCTGTGGGTTATTTGCTTTCCTCCACCAAAAGTACTCCTGTCAAAGTCACTAATGATGGTCTTCAGGTCATCATTTCTCACCTGAATTACTTCAAGAGCCTCCTAACTGGTCTCCTTGCTTTAGCCCCTGATCCTTTTACTATATTCTCAACATAAATAGTATCATATTACTCAGCTGAAAATACTCAAAACATTTTTCCACCTCACTCAGGGTAAAAATCAAAGTGCTTACTCTGACTCAAAAGGGCCTACATTATCTTGGTACTCAAAGTATGGGCTTTACATCAGCAGCATTGGAATCACCTATGAGCTTGTTAGAAATGTAGAATTTCTAGACCTCCCTCAGAACTTCTGAATCATAATCTTCATTATAATAAGATCTACAGGTAATTCATAAGCACATTAAAGTCTAAGAAGAATTTATGTAGCCCTCCATTACCCCTTGCCCTTGTATACTGTGCTCCAAGCCACACTAGCCTCCTGGTTATTTCTACAAGGCAGAAACACTCCTGTCTCAAGGCTTCTGCACTAGAATAATCTTTTGCCTAGAGTAATCTTCCCCCAGACGGAAGGGGAGGTGATCTGGTAGCGTAGTGCCTAAGGCATTTGGCTGCTAACCAGAAGGCTGGCAGTTCAAACCCACCAGCCACTCCTCGGAAGGAAGGCTGAGCAATCTACTTCCACAGTAACTCTGCCTCGGAAACCCAAGGAAGGGTCACTATGAGTCGGATCCGACTCAACAGCAGTGAGTGAGACAGGGAAGGGGAGGGAACACTGCTAGATAGGTAGAGACAAATAGTGAAGGGAAGGGCAATGTACCAAAAGTGAGTGATCAACACGGTGGCACTGAGGAAGAGGAAGACACAGAGAGGTGCACAAGAAGTACAGACAACAAAGATAAACCCTTCTCCATATACAATATTGTGTTGTCAGTGATAACAAACATTAATCTATGGGCAAATAGATGGATAGACAGGCTGAATGATCAGGTATGTCTAGGCAAAAGGGAATATACCCACGACCGTATATAAGCTTGGCAGATGATATTTTTACATACGCATTTGTGTATTCTGTAGGAATGTCCAAATATATAATAGAGCTAACAAGGGGCAGTATTATGATAACTCCTTGGCCACAGCCAACCACCCTGAGGGAGCGAATAGTTGGACTTGTGTGCTCAGGACCATGGTTACAGGGGATATCAAGTTCAAATGGTGTAACATACTACACAAAAACATTGTTTTACATCCTACTTGGTGAGTAGCAACTGGGGTTTTAAAAGTTTGCAAGCGGCACCTAGATATAACAATGGATCTTTCCTCATCTATAGCAAAGAAGAATGAAGAAAACCAAAGACTCATGGAAACAATTAGTCCAAGGGACTAGTAGAGCATGTGATCCTCAGCCTATATGACCATGAGACCACAAGAATTAGATGGCACCCAGCTACCACTGTCAACCACTTGGAAAGGGATCAGTGCAGGAGATTCTGGACAGAGTGGGAAAACAATTTTGAACGAAAACTCAAAATCATAAAAAAAAAGACCAGGTTTACTGGTCTGATAGAGCCTGGTGAGACCCCTGAGACAATGGCCCCCTAGTTATTCTTCAGGTCTGGAATGATCAAGTATGTCCTGTGATTTCCAGCCAAATAATGGATAAGCATATAGGGTGAATATTTACATCAGATAGATACACTCCTTAGATCAATTGTGGGAGAACAGAAGAGCAGTATTTGCACAGTGTGACAGCTCGGGGAGTAGGGGCAGGAATGCATAGGAAAGAAGGACACAGGGAAGAGGTAATTATAGGGAGGAAGTGGAAAGAGAGCTGTTACATTGTGGGGAATTGCAGCCAGTGTTATGAAACAAAATACGTATGAACTGCTGTATGGAAAATGAATTTGCTTTGTAAACTTTTATCCAAATCACAATATAAATTTAAAAAAATAAAAAATCTTCCCTCAGATAACTTGCATGCTAGGTACCTTATTCCCTTCAAGTCACTTTCTCACTAAAGATTTTCCACCATCCTGTCTAAAACTGCACCCTTGAACTTTTCCTACGTCCCTTTCCTGCTTTCTTTTTTAATCCAATACTTTTTCTTCTTAAACTTTTTATGATGAAGTTTCAGTTATCATACATGTTTTGTTTCATGTCATTATTGCAATCCCTACAATGTAACACTCATCCCACTTCCTTCCTGTGTTTCCCGTTTCCATTCCTCCTTCTTTCCTACCACTTCCCACCTTCTGAACTTTGTCCTTGGCAAATGCTGCCCTTTTGATCTCAAATGGTTGATTGTTTTAAGAAGTGCATACTTCCCTCATATGATTGTTCACGTTATAGACCTCTCTATTATTTAGCTGAAAACTGAGCCATAGGGTAAGTTCAGTTCCAGGCCTGAAGGTGACTAAGGGCCATATTCTTGGGGATTCCACCAGTCTCTATCCAACCAGAAAACTTGGTCTTTTTTATGATTGAGTTTTGTTCCACATTTTTCTCCCATTCTATCTAAGATCCTCTAATGTGATCCTTTTCATTGGGATTGCTGGATCATAAGGTATTTCTATTTCCAACTTTTTAAGGAAGTACCATAGTGTTTTCCACAGTGGTTGTACCATTTTATAATCCTACCAGCAGTATATAAGGGTTCCAGTGTCTCCATACCCTTGCCAGCATTCGTTGCTGTTTTTTAAACTTTGCTATTAATGCTGGGGTGAAATGATATCTTGTTTTAATTTCCATCTCTCTAAGGGCTAATAAGGAGCTCTGGTAGTGCAATGACTAAAGCACTTGGCTGCTAACCAAAAGGTCAACAGTTCGAACCTACCAACTGTTCCATGAGAAAAAGATGAAGCAGTCTGTTTCTGTAAAGATTTATAGCGTTTGAAGTCATATGGGGGCAGTTCTACTCTGTTCTACAAGGTCGCTATGGGTTGGAGTTGACTTGATGGTAGTGGAGTGGATAATGGCCAATGACTGTGAGCATTTCTTCATGTGTTTGTTGGCTGCTTTGATGTCTTCTTTGGTGAAATGTCTGTTCATGTCCTCTGTCCATTTTTTAATTGGATTATTTATCTTGTCTTGGTTGAGGTGCTGAAGTTTTCGGTAAATTTTAGAGATTAATACCTTGTCTGATATGCTGTTGTCACAAATTTTTTCCTGGTATGTGGGTTCTTACTCTTTTGGTGAAATCTTTTTAATCCAATAATTCTTACCACTTTCTAACATAGTATGTATTTTACTTATTTATCCTGTTAATTGTCTAACTTTCTCAGTAAAATCTGAACTCTCGAGGAGCCTATATCTTTATGTTTTGATCACTGCTTCCTAATTAGTGCCTACAACAATATCTAGCACATAGTAGATACTCAAATTTTTTATTGAATGAATGAATCCAGTAACTAGGTGGCCTTTAGAAAAGTCATGGAGAATAGTTTCATCTCAGTAGTGAGGTTAGAAGGCCGATATTAATGAGGTGAGAAATGAATGTGAGGGAGGGAAACAATTATAAAATATAGTTTATTTTTTAAAGAGCTCTAAAGAATATTAAAATAATTCATCTTAGGGGTTACCAGTTCAATGTACTAGTGAATATGCTTATTCTTTGACAAATAATTTCTAAATATGCAGAAAAAATAAAACTTCAACTAAAACGAAGATTTTCAAGGGATGGGACAGACTATTATTAACCCCCCCCTTTTTTTTTAATATGTTTAAGTCCTTTATATATTTTTTTGGAGCCTCAAAAAAGGAGAAAGACCAAACAAAACAAAAAACAAAAGTCAGTTAAAGCTCTTAAGCATGGATAAATACCAAAATAATCTGATTATTTCAAAACTTGGATCTTTGGGAAACAAAAGATATTTTAAAATCTGTAGCAACTTGAAAATATTGTTTTTCAGAACTACTTCTCTGGGTGGTATTTACTTTATGGGGACTATGTGATTCTCTTAACTGCAAGTAACAGATGTTTGTTAGATCTCATAAAATGTTGTACCCATGGCCAAAGAATAAAAATCCGATGAAGCCTGCTGCTGTGGAGTCAATTCTAACTCATAGCGACCTTACAGAAAAGAATAAAACTGCTCCATAGGGTTTCAAACTCTGTAAATCTTTAACGATGCAGACTGCCACATCTTTCTGCTACAGAGTGGCCAGTGGGTTTGAACTCCCAACCCTTCAGTTAGAGGCCATGTATATATCCACTGCACCACCAGGGCTCCTTTCACAGGGACTAGAGTACTGGCTCTGGTAGCATAGTGGCTAAGACACTTGCCTGCTAACCCAGACAGCTGGCGGTTCAAACCCACCAGCCACTCCTCGGAAGGAAGGTTGGGCAATCCTACTTCCGTAGTGATACTGCCTTGGAAACCCAAGGAGGGGTCGCTATGAGTTGGGGCCGACTCGACGGCACATAACAACAACAACAACAGAGTACTGGCAATAACAGCTGAATATAAATTACAAATGGCTCTTACTCTTGGCAAAGCATAAACTATTCTTACGGCATAAACTGCTTCTTCAGCACCTCATAGTTTGTTAGAGGCTTTGTTTTGAACCCTATGCAGAGGCCCAGTGTCCCAACCAGCTGCTTACCCAGTTGTGGCCAGATCATTACTTTCCTTTGAGCCATCTTCATCAGCAAAAAGGGGTGGCAGGGTGGAACTAGTCATCAAGTTTTCCATCTCTCTGCAAGGAAGAGAAAATTGAAAATACAAGAATAATTAATGGCTTAATTGCTTCCAGTTCAAATTCCACTAATTTAAGAGCTAGCCTTCCTTAACTTTATCACATCAGTGGTAGAACAGAAACTAAACCTAAATATCTATTTTCTTGACTTTAATGCATCAATTTTAGCACTGTAATTAATAAGCTTCTGACCCTGGTCTTATCAACTGACCAGTTGAAAACAGCTAGGTTTTAACAACCAGGGCAGTTTGGAAAATTCCTTCTTATTCATCCAGAATAATCTTCAGCAGTATTCTTCATTTCCTGTAAAAATAGTGAAGCAGAGTAACGCAGAAGCACTGTAACCATGAGGAAGTTATTTAACCTCTTGGTGCTATAATTTTGCCATCTTAGAAATAGACAAAATTGTTGACTTAACCCACAGGATTATTGTGAGGGATTAAAATTGAAAGTGCTTCATAAAGACAGCAAGAGTAAAATGTTAAGTACATGAGTATTATTATATAAAAAAAGTATTGTTATTATAGTATTACCAGCTGTCAGTCCCAGATGAATCATCCTTAGATTAAATGGTAACAAAATGAGCCCTCCAAAAGGAAATAATGCAAAGGAAGTGGAGAATGAAGGCACACTGATGTGGTTTTGAGTCAAAGAAACCACACTTCCAGGTCAGAAATATGCTCCACCTCACCTTCATGACCAACAGCGGAAAAAGCATGCACCTGGGTACAGGAAACAACTAAATTTAATTGAAGAAAACAAATAAATCACAAGAACTTGAGGTTATCAGACTGAAAAGGATAAAAGGACAAAGTAACAAAAGAGAGTAAATTCATTTAGCTTATCACTACAAAGAAAATTTTTTCCTTTTCAAAGCTTATCATAGAGGGCTTCACCCCATATAGCTAAAAGCAGCTGCCTTCTATTCATCACGAAAGTGATATTCAAATAAAACATTCAATAGTGACTCCAAACATCAGCCAGTTGATTGCAACTGCAAACCATTCAAGGAAAAAAGTGCTTCAATCAACTGGGTGAATTAAGAAGAAAATTCTGAGAATTCATTTAGGAGATCCCTTAACAGTTATTCCAGGTGCTGCTGCTAAGGAGACCTGGTGAAATGACAATTACTGTAAAAGGAAAGCACACAAGGCAAAGCAGAGCTAGGATTCATTCTACTGAAGCAGAAATCTGAAGAAAATGCAGATGACATTGGCAACATATACTAAATGCTCAGTAAGATAATTAACTTTCAAAAAGAAATAACTTTTTTTTCCCTTATTCTCATTTATTTCCACTTCTAAAATTGTTATTTAGTAAATAGCTTAACGTGATATAATGCATCTCTGTACACATACTACCCATTATATTGGGTAAAGCATGGAGGGCACAGAGGAATTTCCCATTCAGTCACAGAGTAAGGAGTTTATTGTTAAGTCTAAGGATGCTTTTTAAAACTCTTTAATACTAGGGAGTTTACAAATGGATGGCTCTAATAAACATTGCAAAATTCCATTCTAGAATGATCCTGACTCAAGTGTACTGTATACACAGTCCAGATTAAAGCTTTGTGTTTAAGGACTGCTGCTAATCTTACTTCTTCAAACCCACGAGCTGCTCCTTGGAAGGAAGGTTGGGCAATCTACTTCTGTAGTGATACTGCCTCAGAAAGCTAAAGAAGGGTTGCTATCAGTCAGATCCGACTCAACAGTGAGTATGGGTTTTTTTTTTTTTTTTAATGTTACGTCAGAAGGAGCTCTGGTGGTGTAATGGTTAAGGCATCTGGCAGTAGTAGTTCGAACCCACCAGCCACTCCACAGAAGAAAGACGAGGCAGTCTGCTTCCAAAAAGATTTACAGCCTTGGAAACCCAATGGGGGTCACTATAAATTGGAATTGACACAATGGCAATGAGTTTGGGTTTTTGGTTAATACCACCTCATGGAGCCCTGGTGGTATAAGGTTAAGAGCTCAGATGCCAACCTAAAGGCTGGTGGTTCAAACCCAACCAGCAGCCATGTGAGAAAAAGACATAGCATAAAGATTACAGCCTAGAAAGCTCTCTAAATAGAGCAGTTCTCTGTCACATGGGCTATGAGTCAAAAATGGACTCAATGGCACCTAACAACATCACCTCACACATTTTACCAAAAGAAAACTAATCATTTAGATACCTGTGATGGTTAATGTTATGTATGTGTCCACCTGGCTGGCTATGATTCTCGGAATTATGTAATTATCCTTAATTTTGGGATCTGATACAAGGAGAGTTTCTTAGGGTGTGGCCTGCATCCAAAAAATACAGGACATTCTGGCAAAGATCATGCCTGCTCAATCCTAAATCGGACCTCCGAGTCTTGGGACATGAGTCAGCAGTCTGCTGCTTTACCTGCATATCTTGGAATTTGCCAGCTCCTACAACTCTGTGAGCCAGCAGCCTTCCACCTGACCTGCTGATTTTGGGTTCACTGGCCCCTGCAACCACATGAGTCAGGAGAAGCCTCCACTCTGATGCTTGACCTATGGATTTAGAATTTGCCAACCTCCATTAACTGTGTGAGCTATTTCCTTGAAATAAATCTCTCTTTCTCTGCTTTACTATTTTGTTCCTCTAGAGAGTATAGCATAAGACATTTGGTACTTAGAGTGGTTCTAGAGGGAAAAATCTTAAGGATTAGTTTTCAGAATTGGTTCTTAAGTCTGGCTAGACTTAAACACACTGGTGACTCTAATTCTAGTAAGGAAGAGGGCACTGCTAATCTATGGTATGAGGTGGCAGTAGAAGTATGTAAAATATACCTCTCCTGGATCAAATATTTGTGAGAGGCTCTGGATGATTTTATATTTGATGCTTTTCAGCATTTCCGTCAAACTGGTAAGTACAGGGAGGCTGGTTTGTTGGTCTTGCTTTTGCCAGACAAAGTGGTGAAAGAAAGAGATGAGCTCAGGACTTCAGAGTCACAGTTTAAGCACTGCATAAAAGACCTGATAGCTACCACCTGTGTCCTAAAAGAAAGCCTTAGTTTTTGTAGTAATAGAGCTGATATTGCTGAAAACCGAGCCCAGAGTCGTCTTATACGTTTGCCTGAATGATAACACCAACTGAATTCCCAAACTTGAACGGTGTCTGAAGTTAAAGTGAGGGCACTGACTGGGAAGAAACGGGATCCTGAAACTGGGGATGGGATACGGGCAGACAATCAGGATATGGGGGACACTGGGTCCCTAAATTCTGTTGACTCACTCTTGCCAACAGAATCAACCCTCTTAGTCCCACCTGAAGAGATTACTCCATCTTTGTCTGCTAAGTCCCCTCCCCAGTAAAACCATTATCCCTTCTACCCCATCAGATGAGACTAACCCAGCTTTACCTTAAGAGTTGGTCTGAGGTATATCCTGGGGAAGCACCTGTGGCAATGCCTGAGGCAGTCATTAGACATTGCTGAATGTCCCCAGGACCCATCCCCACCACATATTTTTGCTTCTAACCTATAGGTCAGCCCCAAGAGGTGAAGTATAAAGTGTACACCACAAGGAGCTATACTACGTTCCAAAAGATCTGCTTGATTTTTCTAATACATACAAACAGAAACCTGAGGAATGTGTGTGGGGATGGCTATTAAGGGTGTTGGATAATGGTGCAAGAAACATAAAGTTGAATCAGCCTAAGTTTATTGATATGGGCTCACTAAGCACAGATTCTTCATTCAATGATTCAGCTTGAGAGGTTAGAAAATTATCTAATAATTTATTTGGTTGGTTCACTGAAGCAAGGATTAAGCGGTAACCTACACTAAATCAAGCTGAAATGCCAGAACTGCCTTGGTATACTGTAGAAGAAGGTATCCAAAGGCTTAGGGAAATTGACATGTTAGAATGGATTTATCAGATTAGACTCACAGACCCATACACGGAAAGCCCAAAGGACACATCTTTTATCACAAGGTGAAGAACAAATTTGTGAAGGAAGGCCAGCATCCTTGAAGGCTGCTGTGATTACCATTTTATCTAAGTCATATTAACAGTGAGAACTCCCCTAAGTGAATTAAGACAGCTAATTTCAATAGGTTTGATTGGTCCCTGAAGTGGCAGGAGCCAAGTGGCAGCACTTAATCTTCAAAGACAAGGTGGCCATGGTTATCATAATGGAAGCAGAATCAATGCAGTAGAACAGTCTGACTCATATGGACTTAGAGCATCAGACGGTTATGGCATTGGATACTTAGTCATGGTGTCCAAATAGAAGAGAAATAGATGGAAAATCTACTAGATATTTACTTGATCTGTATAAAAGGAAGAATTCCAGGTCAAGTGAAGGATAGTCTAACTCAAATCACCTGCATTCATGGCCCTTCAAACAATGCCCAAACTTGGTCCACTTCATAGACCTACAACCCCTTCAATGGAAGGGAGACTGGGTCTGCTTGAAAAAGATCCCTACTGACTGCCAAAAATTTATACCATTAATCTTTCTCCCAGCATTCCCCAAAGAGATCTACAGCCTTTTACAAGAGTAATTGTTCACTAGGGAAAAGAAATAATCACGTATTTATGGGATTACTGGAGACTGGCTCTGAACTGACATTAATCCAAGACCCAAAACATTACTTTGGTCAACTGTACAGAATGGTGGCATATGGAGGTCCGGTTATTAATGGACTCTTAGTTCAGTTTCACCTCACAGTGGGTCTCTGAACCAATCCTGTAGTGATTTCTCCAGTTCCAGAATGCATAACTGGAATAGACATATTCAGCAACTGGCAGAACCCTCACATTGGATCCCTGAGATGGGGAGTAAGGGCTACTATGGCAGGAAAGGCCAAGTGGAACCCATTAGAACAGACCCTACCTAGCAAAATATTAAACCAAAGCCATACTACATCCCTGGAGGGACTGCAGAGACTATGCCACCATCAAGGACCTGAAGGATGCAGGGGTGGTGATTCCCACACAACTTGCCTATTTGGTCTGTGTAAAAAACAAAAACAGAGCTCTGGTGGCATAGCACCTAACGTTTCTGACTGCTAACCAGAAGGCTGGTAGTTCAAACCCACCAGCCACTTTGTGGAAGGAAGACTGGGCAATCTACTTCTATGAAGATTTACCACCTTGGAAACCCAAAGGAGGTCACTATGAGCCGGAATCAACTCAATGGCAGTGAATTTTTTTTTTTTTTTTAAAAACAGATTCTGGACAATGGCAGTTGATTACTATACACTTAACTAGGTAGTGACTCCAATTGCAGCTGCAGTTCCAGATGTGGTTTCATTGCTTTATTAAGTTAATATATCTCCTTGTACCTTGTTATGCAGCTAATGCCTTTTTATCCATACCTGTTTCAAAAGACCACTTTCAGCTGGCAAGGCTAGCAATATACCTCCACTGTCTACCTCAAGATACAGAAACTCTCCAGCCCTATGTCATAATTTAGTCTGCAAGAATCTCGATCCTCTTTCACACTGGTCCATTACATTGGTGACATTATACTTATCAGACTCCGTAGTATCAAGGAAGAAGTACCAATGACTCTAGACTTGTTGGTAAAACATTTTCATGCTAGAAGAAGGGACATTAACCTAACAAAATTTAGACACCTTCCACCTCAGTGAAATGTCTAGGGGTTCAGTGGTGCAGTGCATGTTGAGATATTTTTTCTGAAGTGAAGGATAAGTTGTTGCATCTGGCCCCTCCTACAAGCAAAAGAGAGGCACAACATCTGTAGGGTCTCTGGGTTTTGGAGGCAACACAACCCTCATTTGGGTGTGCTGTTGTTGTTGTTGTTGTTATGTGCCGTCGAGTCGGACCCGACTCATAGCAACCCCTCCTTGGGTTTCCGAGGCAGTATCACTACGGAAGTAGATTGCCCCATTTTCCTTCCGAGGAGTAGCTGGTGGGTTTGAACTGCCAGCCTTCTTGGGTGTGCTACTCTGACTTATTTATCAAGTCACTCAAAATGCAGCTAGTTTTGGGTGGGGCCCAAAACCAGAATAGGTTCTACAACAGGTGCAGGCTGCCAGGCAAGCCACTTGGGCCATATGATCCAGCTGATCAAGTGTGACTGAAGTGTCAGTGGCAGACAGAGATACTGTCTGGAGTGCTTGGTAGGCTTCTATTGGTGAATCACAGCACAGACGCAGAATTTGGGGCAAAGCCCTGCCATCCTCTGTAGGTAACTACTCTTCTTATAAGAAAGAGCTTTTGGCTTGTTACTGGGCCTTAGTAGAACTGAACACCTAAGTATGGGCCACCAAGTTACCATGTGACTAAGCCCATCATGAACTGAGTATTGTCTGACTTATGGAACCATTAAGTCAGATGTGTAAAGCAGTTCTCTATCATTAAATGGAAGTGGTATATACAATACTGGGCTTGAGCAGGACCTGTAGGTATTAAGTAATTTACATGAGGAAGTGGACCAAGTGTGCCTGGTCTCTACTCCTGTCACGTTACCTTCCTTCTCCCAGCCTGCATCTATGGCCTCATGGGGAGATCCTTATGATCAGTTGACTAAGAGAAAATTCCTGCCTGGTTTACATATGGCTCTGCGTGATATGCAGGCACTTTAAAATAAACAGCAGCAGCACTGCAGCTCCTTTCTGGGCCCTCCTTGAAAGACAATGGTGAAGGGAAATCTTCCTAGTGGCAGAACCTCAAGCAGTGTGCCTACTTGTTCATTTTGCTTGGAAGGAGATATGGTCAGATGCGAATTTGTATACTGATTCCTGGGCCATTGTCAATGGTTTTGCTGGATGGTCAAGGACTTGGAAGGAACATTATTGGAAAACTGGTGACAAGGGTATATGGGGACAGTCCACTCTGAATGGGCCAAAAAAGTGAAGATATTTGTGTCCCATGTGAATGTACATCAAAGGGTGCTTGGCAGAGATTTTAACAATCAAATGGATAGGACAACATGTCCTATAGGAGCTAGTCATCCTTCTTCCTCAGCCACTCTTCTCATTACCCAATGGAATTATGAACAAAGTGGCCATGGTGGCAGGGATGGAGGTTGTTATTCATGGGCTCAGCAACATGGACTTCCATTCACCAAGGCTGACTTGGCTACACCCAATGCTGAGCGCCCAAAATACCAGCAGCAGATACCAACAGAGTCCCTGATACAGCATTATTCCTTAGTGTGATCAGTCAGCAACCTGGTAACTGGTTGATGACACTGGAAAGCTTTCATGATGGAAAGGGCAGCATTTTGTTCATACTAGGATAGACACTTTGGATACGGATTTACCTTCCCTGCACACAATTCTTCTGCCAAAACTACCGTCTGTGGACTTATAGAATGCTTTATCTACTTTCTACTTTTATGGTACCCCACACAGCATTGTCTTGGCTCAAAGGACTCATTTCACAGCAAATGAAGTGTGATAATGGGCTTATGCTCATGGAATTCACTGGTCTTACCACGTTCTCCACACCGTGAAGCACTTGGCTTGATAGCACAATGGAATGGTCTTCTAAAGACACAATTATAGTGCCAGCTAGGTGGCAATAACTTGCAAGGTTGGGGAAATGTTCTACAGGAAGCTGTGAATGCTTTAAACCAGTGTCCAACATACTGTGCTGTCTCTGTCACAGCCAAAATTTGAGTCCAGCAATCAAGGGGTAGAAATGGGAGTGGCACCACTATTACCCCCAGTGACTCATTTGAAAAATTCTGCTTCTTGCTCCCATGACCGTATGATCTGCAGGTCTAGAGATCTTAGTTCCAAAGGGAGGAATGATCCCACCTGGAGATGTAACACTGATACAAACTACTGAACTGGAAATTAAGAATGCCACCCAGCCACTCTGGGCTCCTCATGCCTCTGGGTCAACAAAGAAGAGAGTTATCATATTAGCTGGTATGACTGATCCTGATTACCAAGGGGAAATCTGATCGATATTACATAATGGAAGTAAAGAAGAGTATGACGGGAATACAGGAGATCCCTTAGGGTGTCCCTTAGTGCTATCATGCCCTGTGATTAAAGTCAATGGAAAACTATCATGATTATTGTGGATTGGATTGTGTCCCCAAAAATACGTGTCAACTTGGCTAGGCCATGATTCTCAGTATTATGCACTTATCTTTCACTTTGTGATCTGATGTAATTATCCAATGTGTTGTAAATTCTAAACACACTATGATGTTAATAAGGCAGGATCAGTGGCAGTTATGTTAATGAAGGGGGATACAATTTACAAGACTAGGTTATATCTTAAGTTGCTGTCTTCTGCAATATAAAAGAGATTAAACAACAGAGCAGGTATCAGATGGACCTCAGTTGACATCAAGAAAGAAGAGCCAGGAGTGGAGTGTGTCTTTTGGACTCAGGGTCCCTGTGCTGTGAACCTCCTAAACCCAGGGGAAGGGATGCCAAGCCCACAGATGTTGGAAGGAGACAAGGACCTTTCCCCATAGCAACAGAGGGAGAAAACCTTCTCCTAGAGCTGACAACCTGAATTTGGACTTCTAGCCTCCTAAACTGTGAGAGAATAAATTTGTTTTTTAAAGCCACTCACTTGTGGTATTTCTGTTATAGCAGCACTAGGTAATTAAAAGAAAATCCTCACAAGAGGACCAAGAAGCAGCATCATGATAAATGGAGAAAAGATTGAAGTTGTCAAAGATTTCATATTACTTGGTTCCATAATCAACACTAATGGAAGCAGCAGTGAAATCAGATGACGAATTGCACTGGGCAAATCTGCTGTAGAAGACCTCTTTAAAGTGCCGAAGAGCAAAGATGTCTCTTTGAAGACTAAGGTGTGCCTAACCCCAGCCATGGTATTTCCAATTGCCTCCTATGCATGTGAAAGCTGGACAATGAATAAGAAAGACCAAGGAAAAGTTGATGCTTTTGAATTGCGGTGTTGGCAAAGAATACTGAAAGCACCATGGACTGCCAGAAGAGCTAACAAATCTGTCCTGGAAGAAGCCGGAATGCTCCTTGAAAGTAAGAATGGCCAGACTTCGCCTCACCTACTTTGGTCATGTTGTCAGAAAGGACCATTCCCTGAACAGCGATATGCTTGGTGAAGTGGAGGGTCAGTGAAAAAGGGGAAGGCCTTCAACGAGATGGATTGACACAGTGGCTGTAATGATGGGCTCAGATATATCAAGGATTGTGAGGCTGGCACAGGACTGGGCAGGGTTTTGTTCTGTTGTACACAGAGTTGCCATGAGTCAGAGCTGACTCGACGGCACCTAATAACAACAGGTAATTAAGACAGAATTTAGTACCAAGAGTGGGGTGCTGCCCTAAAAGACACCTAAAATGTCTGGAATTAGATAATGAGTAGAGGCTGGAAGAGTTTTAAGGTGCCTAATAGTAAAAGCCTAGATTGCCTTATAAAGACTGTTGCTGAATTACGGGCATCAAAAGCAATTCTGGTGAGGGCTCAGAAGGAACTAAGGAGAGATGTAACACCACAGACAGTGAAGATAATGAGAAGCATTGGCAGAGAAACGGCAGCAGCAGAACCAGGAGAATGGTGTGAGATGGTGTGGGAGTGGACTACAGAGTTAAAGAGCTAAGTACCTTTGGGCAGCAGCCTTCCTGGCAGAGTGGGGTGCATCTGGGCATTTTATGGCAGAGTTAGGCTTGCTGACTCAGCAAAAGCATTGAGGATCTTTAAGCCAAAGCTTATGGGTGAAATGAAGTACCTCCAGTCACTTATTGGTAGAACTTTGTCACACTTGCCTAAGCAGGGCAGAGAGGCCCTTGAGAGGCCAAAGAATCAGGAAACAGAGCTAAAAAGACAAGGGAATGGGAAGCAGAGCTGCCTCAGTCTCAAAGGATGGGACCATGACCGTTGGAGTCTAGAAGTGTGGGGTCATGGCTTTTGGGGTTTCTAAGGGTGGGGCTACAGCTTCCTGGGTTTCAAAGAGTCAGATCTTCATTTATTCGATTCTGGTGTGTGGGGCTGCCATTCGTGAGTGCCAGGGTGATGAGGCCGGATCTGCTCCCCAAAGCTGAAGGGGTGGGGCTGCTATACCCAAGGGGCAGAAGAATGGAGCCTGCAGGGGTCTGGAGGGGTAGGGTCTCCCCTCAGATGGACTAGGAGAATGTGGCCACCCAAAGCCAAGAAAGCACAGCTGCTGTCCCAGTGGGCCTGGAAGACAGAGTTGAAGCCCATGGCCTCTGGTCTTCACCTAGAATCCAGAAAGCATGGCCAACACCCACAGTCTGGAGGGCAGGGACTGCCCAGAAGGTTTCAGAGAACAAAGGATTATTTTCAAGCCTTGAAAGCGAATGTAAATTTTTCTGCTGGATTTTTGACTGCTTGGTGTCCATTATCCCTTCTTTCCCTCCAATTTGTCCAATTTGTAATGAAAATGTTCACTTTTTGCCTGTTCCATCATTGAATTATGGAAGCAGCTAACTTGTATTCTAGATTTACAGATGAAGAATATTGCCTCAGGATGGAATTTGGATTTGGATTTTGGGATGATCTGATAGGGTGAATGTATTTTGATGTGTCAAGGACACGAATTTTTGGGGGCCAAAGGGTATGATGTTATGAATTGAACTGTGTCCCCAAAAATATGTGTCAATTTGGCTAGGACATGATTCTCAATATTATGTAATTATCCTCCATTGTGTGATCTGATGTAAGGGAAGTTTCTTTGGGAATATGGCCTGCATCCAATATATATGATGTTCTGGCAAAGCCCATGACCACTTGATCCCATGCTTGAGTCTTAGTGCTTGGGATGTGAGCCAGTAGCTTGCCCCTGACTTGCAGATCTTGGGATTTGCCAGCTGCTACAATCCCCTGAGCCAGAAGCCTTCGACCTGACCTGCTGATTTTGGGTTGGTCAGCCCCTGCAACCACATGAGTCAGGAGAAGTTTCCAACCTGATACCTTACTCATAGATTTGTTGCCAGCTTCCTCAAATGCATGAGCCATTTACTTGAAATAAATCTCTCTATATATACTCATAAGGAGCTCTGGTGGCATAGTGCGTAAGGCATTTGACTATTAACCAGAAGGTTGCCAATTCAAACCCACCAGCCACTCCTCAGAAGGAAGACTGGGAAATCTACTTCTATAAAGATTTACTATCTCAGAAACCCAAAGGGGGTCACTATGAGTCAGAATTAACTCAATGGCAGTGAAGTTTTTTTTTTTTTTAAATATACATAATATTCATATGTTGTTGTTATGTGCTGTTGAGTCAGACCCGACTCATAGCAACCCCTTCTTGGGTTTCCAAGGCAGTATCACTACAAAAGCAGATTGCCCAACCTTCCTTCTGAGGAGGGGCTGGTGGGTTTGAACCGCCAGCCTTCTGGTTAGTAGTCAAGTGCCTTAGGCACTATATTACCAGAGCTCCTATAATCTTCACACACACAACACACTTCACTGGTTTTCTCTTCTAGAGAACCCAGCCTAAGACAACAGTGTATGGCTCAACTGTGTACCATGAGCAAACAAATATCCAAATAGCCAAGTATATAATACCTTAAACTTAAAAGGACTCATTTGACTGGCTTATTTCTAAAAGTCTTGCTAGAAGTCAAGGACCTTTCAAGAACCTTGAGATTCAGTATTTGGAGATCTTGGCATCCCTCCCACTCCTCAAAAGAAGATATATTATCTGCTAGGGGACAAATGAAGTGTCTTTTTATTCACTATGGCAACATGACCCTCTTAGAGTGGTTCCCAGATAATCTTACTCATTTCTCAAATGTTATGAGGCAGCTGGGCAACACAGTCTTAACAACATATAAACAGATCATATAAACAAAGGAAGTTCAGAGAACACACATTTCTTTCTTTATAATTTTTTCTTTTAAGTTTGTTTTACTCAACCCATATGGCTTCAGATATATTTTCTCTAGAGTTATGGAGTAGTCAGGTCCCCAAGAAATGAGTAATAAAGTGGGTGGATATTTAAGGGGCCAAGAAAAACAAAAGAAGGAAACCAGGAGAAAGTCCAGTGAAACCCAAAGGTCTCTAAATAGTCCAGTAAGTTGGAAAAGAAAAAGATTCCCAAAACTAAGTCTGGGATCCTGCAAGCATCAGCTTTCATATCATCCATGAGGGTGATTCACACTGAATTAATGGCTACCAAGTCATGGACTGGCAAAGGCCCTTCAGTGTATCATCTGTGCCTTAAGCCCTCTGCCCAAGAACCCAAGGCATAATGAACTTGGAAATTCAATTAAAGCACTTAAGAATTCTGCTCTCGAAGGGAAAAGAAGAGACATATGTACAAAGGCAAAGCAGTATATAAGTTTAGCTTTCCCCAGCAGTTTACAGGATTAGGTATATCATGCAGCTGTTTTCCTGAAGAGGGGACTCACCAATGAAGGCCAACTAGATTCTCCTGGAGGCCTCATAAAATGGTATTACTTTGGAGAGAACACTTTGAACCAAAGTTTGGACCTTAGCTTTGGAAATACAGATACTCCTTTTAACGGGCACTGAAAAAACCTGATTTATAAAACAAGAGACAAATTACAAATATTTTAATGATTATAAAAATTGTAATGAGAATTATATTAAGCACACTAGATTCATATTGGTCAAATCATCACATTCTCTCACTGCAGTAATACAGGAAATCAAATCGTAACTAGAATATTGCTTTGATAAATATAGAAACAAAGTAAATTTAGGTGGACCATGCCTGAAAAATGTTCCTCAAATTCTAGTAAATTTTCCCAACAAAAATTGGATCATCTCACTATGTTATTCCAAATGTACTGGACAGTTGTGCAAGTATTCTTTGTACTCTAGTTCCTGTGGCTGGCGCTTTTCAAGTGCTCTCTCCTTATTTTACATATGTTAATCACACTTCATTAATTAATTTGAAATAATCTTTGCCAACACTCTCAAATCCCTTGCCTTGCATCTGGCTCCTGATGCTATCAGAGAAAAATCATAAAATAAAGGGTGCTACTATAAATTTATGAATAGCAGTGAGACACTGTCTGATACATTACTGGAAAACTTTATGAACAGCAGTGAGACATGTCTGATATAGTGTCTGAAGATGAGCCTCTCAGATCGGAAGGCACTGAAAACACAACTGGAGAAGAGCTGCCTCATCAGAGTCAACCTTAATGATGTGGATGGAGTAAAGCTTTCGGGACCTTCATTTGTTGATGGGAGCATGATTCAAAATGGGAAGAAACAGTTGCAAACATTCATTAATAATCAGAACATGTAATGTACGAAATATGAATCTAAGAAAATTGAAAGTTGTAAAAAATGAAACGGAATGCATAAAGATTGATATCCTAGGGATTAGTGAGCTGAAATGGATGGGTACTGGCCATTTTGAATCAGAAAATCATACAATCTACTATGCTGGGAATGACAAACTGAAGCACAACGGTGTTGCATTCATTGTCAAAAAGAATGTTTCAAAATCCATCCCAAAGTACAATGCTGTCAGTGATAGGATAATATCTATATCCCTACAAGGAAGACCAGTTAATACTACTATTATTCAAATTTATGCACCAACCACCAAGGCCAAAAATGAAAAAATTCAAAGTTCTAATCAATTTTGCAGTGTGAAATTGACCAAATATGCAATCAAGATGTTTCAATAATTGCTGCTGATTGGAATGCAAAAGTTGGAAACAAAGAAGAATCACTGGTAGCTGGAAAATAAGGTCTTGGTGATAGAAATGACGCCAGAGATAGCATGACAGAATTTTGCAAGACCAATGACTTATTCACTACAAATATCTTTTTTCAATAACATAAATGGCAGCTATACATGTGGACCTCAGCAGACGGAACACACAGAAATCAGATTGACTACATTTGTGGAAAGAGGTGATGGAGAAGCTCAATAACATCGTCAAAATAAGGCCAGGAGCTGACTATGGAATAGACCATCAGCTGCTCATATGAAAGTTCAAACTGAAGCTGAATAAAATTAAATCAAATCCAAAAGAGCCAAAATACAACCTTGGTTATATACCATCTGAATTTAGAGAGCATCTGAAAAATAGATTCTATCATGAAACACCAATGATTGAAGACGAGACGAGTTATGGGGTGACACCAAGAACATCATACATGAAGGAAACAAAAGGTCATTAAAAAGACAGGAAAGATAAAAATGGATGTCTGAAGAGATGCTGAAACTTGTTCTTGAAAAGTAGGGTAGCTAAAGCAAATGGAAGAAATGATTAAGTAAAATAGCTGAACAGAAGATTTCAAAGGGCAGCCGGAAAAAACAAAGTAAAGTATTATAACAAAATGTGCAAAGACCTAGAGTTAGAAAACCAAAAGGGAAGAACACACTTAGCATTTCTCAAGGTGAAATAACTCAAAACAAACAAACAAACAAACAAACAAAATAAATAAATAAAATTCAAGCCCTGAGTTGCAATGCTGAAGGATGCAATGGCCTAAATATTGAATGATGGAGGAAGCATCAAAAGAAGATGGACAGAATACACAAAGTCACTGTACCAAAAAGAAATGGTCAACATTCAACCATTTCAGGAGGCAGCATATGATCAAGAACCAATGGTATTGAAAGAAAAAGTCCAAGTTGCACTGAAGAAACTGGCAATAAACAAGCCTTTAAGAATTGATGGAATACCCATTGAGATGTTTCAACAAGCAAACATAGAGCTGGAGGTGCTTACTCATTTATGCCAAGTACTTGAAAGATAAATACCTGGTCAACCGACTCAAGGAGATTGGTATTTGTGCCCATTCCAAAGAAAGGTGACCCAACAGAGTGTGGAAAATACGGAACAATATCATTAAAATTATACGCAAGCAAAATCTTGATGACCGTAATTCAAAAATGAGTGCAGCAGTATACTGACAGGGAACTTCCAGGAATTCAAGCTAGATTCAGAAGAGTACATGGAACAAGGGCTATCACTGCTAATGTCAGATGGATCTTGGCTGAAAGCCAAGGATACCAGAAACATGTTTACCTCTGCTTATTGACTCTGCAGAGGCACTTGATTGTGTGAATCACAACATATTATGGATAACAGTGCAAAGAATGGGATCCAGAACACTTGATTGTGCTCATGAGGAACCTATACTCAGACCAAGAGGCTGTCATTTGAACAGAACAAAGGGATACTGCATGGTTTAAAATCAGCAAATGTGTGTGTCAGGGCTGTATCCTCTCCTCACACTTACTCAGTCTGTATGCCGGGCAAACAATCTGAGAAGCTGGACTATATGAAGAAGAATGAAGCATTAGGATTGGAGGAAGACTCATTAACAACCTGCCATATGCAGATGATACAATCATGCTTACTGAAAGGGAAGATGACCTGAAGCACATACTGATGAAGATGAAAGACTACAGTCTTCAGTATGGATTACACCTCAACATACAGAAAACAAAAATCTTCACAACTGGACTAACAGGTGACATCATGATAAACAGGAAAGACTGAAGTTGTTGGGGATTTCATTTTACTTGGATCCATAATCAATACTCATAGAAACTGCAGTCAAGAAATCAGACACCATATTGCAGTGGGCAAATCTGCTGCAAAGGACCTCTTTAAAGTGTTAAGAAGCAAAGATATCACTTTGAAGACTAAGGTGCACCTGACCCAAGCCGTAATATTTTCAATAGCCTCATATGTATGTAAAAACTGGACAACAAATAAGGAAGACCAAAGAAGAGCTGATGCCTTTGAATAGTGGTGTTGGCAAAGAATACTGAAAACACCATGGACTGCCAGAAGAACGAACAAATCTGTCCTGAAAGAAGTGCAGCTAGGATGCTCTTTGGAAGTGAGAATGGCTAGACTTTGTGTCACCTACTTTGGTCACACTGTGAGAAGGGACCATTCCCTGGAGAAGGATATCATGCTTGGTAGAGGGTCAGCAAAAAAAAGGGGAAGACCCTCAATGAGATAGATTGACATAGTGGCTGCAATGATGGGCTGAAGCACAGCAAGGATTATGAGGCTGGGGCAGGACTGGGCAGTGTTTCATTCTGTTGTACAAAGGGTTGCTCTCAGTCAGAGCTGACTCAACAGCACCTAACAATATCAACTACAAATATATTGTATCCAACCATAACTGGTTTCTTAATGCACTAAGCAGTCTTTCCATATGTTCTTAGGATATCTCCCAACTACCACATCAGCTCTTCAAAATTTTTGCAATTCATTTCAAACCTACTTCACCTAAACTTTCCATTTAAGTTTCATATCTCCATACTACCAACTATAACCTCACAATAAAAGCCACCCTAAACTGCTTTTTCTTTTAAAATATTTTATTGTGAATTTGGAGAGTAATTACATGGCAAATTAGATTCTCACCTAACAATTTCTATACATGTTATTCATTGACATTGGTACACTTTTCACATTCTCATTATTTCCATTCAGGTTGTTCTGCTTTTCCTTTCACCTCCTCACCTTGTCATCTATGGTCTAGGGTAAATGTTGACTGTTAGGTCTCCTTAGTTAATTGTTTAGAGAAGCACAGTACTCATGGGTGATATTTAAAAAACCACTGCTTAATCAAGGTCATGAATATTTACTTCTATGTGTTCTTCTAAGAATTTTGTAGTTTTAACTCTCACATTTAGGTCTTTGATGTATTTTGAATTATGTTTTGTATATGGTATCAGGTTAAGGGTCCAAATTCATTCTCTTGCTTGTAGCTATCCAGTTGTCTGGGCACCATTTGTTGAAAAAACTATTTTCGCTCTGTTGAATTGTCTTAACCCCTTGTCATTCAACCAATCCTGACTCATAGTGATACTGTAAGACACAGTAGAACTGCTTCACTGGATTTCCATGGCTGTAAATCTTTACTGAAGCAGACTACCACATCTTTCTCCCACGGAATGGTTTGTGGGTTTGAACTGCCCACCTTTTTGGTTAGCCAAGCACTTAAGCACTGCACCACTAGGGTTTCTTTGAACTGCCTTGACATTCCTAAATTGCTTTCAGTAGAATGCACTGTATTCTTTTCCAAAATGCACCATATTCTCTCACTTCTACAACTCTGCAAGTGCCATTTGTTTTATCTGGCTGGAACATTCCTTTTCTTCTGGCTAATTACTTATGCATCTCCAGGTCTCAGTTCAGATGTGTCTTCCTCCTTCAGTACTTCAGTATATTTTCTTGGATCAATCACGTATCAGGTGCCACTTCTATGCAGTCCTAGAGCATCCTCTACTAAATTGCCATCATAATACTGACCCACTGTGTTGTATTTGCCTTTTCCAACACTTAACCAAAGTTCTATTAGGACAAGGACAGTACCTTATTTACCTTTGTGTTCTCCCTACCCTGGTTTTGACTATATCATAATAAACTCACTGCCATCAAGTCGTTTCCAACTTATAGCGACCCCCATTGGGTTTCTGAGGCTGTAAATGTTTACGGAAGTAGATCATTCATTCCATCTTCCTTCTGTGGAGCAGTATATCATAGACATTTATAAATACATACTTGATGAACAAACACAGCGATGTACGTCAAAGCTTCATCATAATACTGCAGCCAGACTTTGCCTAAAGCCATACCTTATCCCTCATCTGAAGAAAGCTCCTCAGTTTCAATTATTACTCACTTATTGCTCAGGTAACTGCTTGTTGCAGATGGTCAGTTTCACTCATTTTGTATCTTTTAGTTGGTTTAACTCTGAGTTTTGGGGAACCTCAGTGCTTCCTCTCTTGTTGTTGGCTGCTGTCAAGTCAGTCCCCAACTCATGGTGGTCCCATGCATAACAGAATGAAATGACACCTGCTCCTGTGCTATCCCAATGACTGGCTGTGGATCACACTGTTATGATCCACAGGATATCACTGGCCAAATTTCTGAAGAAGATTGTCAGGCCTAATCTCTGTCTTAGTCTGGAAGTTCCACTGAAACCTGTTCAGCATCACAGCAACACACAAACCTCCACTGATAGACAAGTAATGGCTGTGCATGAGGTACACTGGCTGGAAACTGAACCTGGGTCTCCTGCATTCAAGGTGAGATTTCTACCACAGAACCACCTAAGTACATTCTTATATATGCTTTATCCTTTATTAACTTCAAGGAGTGAGACTGTCTTCAAATAATGGAGTCATGTTCCATATCAACTTTAGTGAAGATAGTCACTCTGGTAGCGTAGTGCCTAAGGCACTTGACTGCTAACCAGAAGGCTGGCGGTTCAAACCCACCAGTCACTCCTCAGAAGGAAAGGTGGGCAATCTACTTCTGTGTTGATACTGCCTGAGTGAAGGGTTGCTATGAGTCAGAACCGACTTGACGGCAGTGACAGAGTGTTTTAGTGAAGATGTCTGACTGATTTTAAATTTTTAATTTATGCTAGATATCAATATCTAATAATTTCATTTTAACATTAATTTTGTTCAAGATTTACTCAAATAGTTTCAAACCCTCACTCAGTAAGCAAAGAAAAAGTAACAAACGTGCCTGTCTTTTCATCACTTAAACACTTACTGAGCATCTCCCAAATGCCAGGCATTATGCTGGGGATTTAAAGATGAACAGTATGTTGTCCACATGATATAGTTCACTTTCAGTAGATGGAAAAAAGAACCAGAAACGATAATCACAACAAAACGTGTGAGTGCAATAATTGAAGTATATAAATACTGTAATAGGAAAAAGCTTCTTGGAAGTGCTTCCTGGTTGAGTTTTAAATGTATATATAGTCTGAAAACTGGTAACCTTCAAGCCAAATCCACAGACTTTTTTTTTTTGCTTGTAATGTATTTTAAAATATTTGGCTAAGTTGCTAATAAATAAAAAGAGAGCAGTTACACCAAAAAACGAGTACTTCTGAGTTCTTATCTATAATCTATAAAGTAATATAGAAATTCATAGATGTAAATATACACACACACACATGTGCAAAGGTCAATGCCTAGTCTGTGTTCAACAAAAGCAACAGCTGGCACTGGGTAGCAGCTGTCTCCAACAAAGTCTCCACCCTGCTCACTCCATTCATTTATATTACTGCCTTGTCTTATAGACATGTAAGAATGGAGTTTCTTCTAATAGGAAGTAGTAGTAGGTTATGCAAAAGGGAATGGTTGGGGACAGAGAAGGAAACAAAACGAAGGGACTTTCTTTTTACTTCCTCACACTATGTAAAAATTTCATTTAGTAGATAGTTAACTAGTTAACTAGCAATCTTTTTAAAAGCAAAAACTGCCCAGAAGCTCAATCAGATAGCCTCCTTCCAATATTAAAGATCCAGCTGCATAGGAGAGGTAAAATAGATGTCCAATCTAATCAATGAAATTAGTTAACACATGGCTAACTAATTTATTAAAATGATGAGGGGGAAATCTATGTTATTTACCTTAAACATTTTAATTGAAAACACATATTGATATTTATCCATTCACCATTCTTTTGATGTAGGTCCAACGCCTTTCCTATGAGCAACCAGTTAAAGACCAGCTGCCACTGAGCCAATTCAGACTCATGGCAATCCTCATGTGAGTCAGAGTATAACTGTGTTCCATTTGATTTTCAGACTGATTTCTGCAAGCAGATTACCAAGTCTTTCCTCCAACGTGCATCTTGGAGAACTTGAACCTCCCATCTTTTGGTTATCAGCTGATCTCATCAACTGTTTGCACCACCCAGGGAAGCCTTTCCTATGAGTATTCATCCATTAATTGATGTTTGGTTATGCTCTTCTTACATTTTCCACATCTATTACGCCCTACCCATAATTTTCAGTTTCATATTATTTTTAATTTTTATTGTGATTTGGGTGAAAGTTTACAGAGCAAATTCATTTTCTATACAGCAGTTCATATACATTTTATTTCATGACATTAGCTGCAATTCCCCACAATGTAACAGACTAGTTTCATATTATTTTAAACAGAACAAGAACTTAACAGACATTTTAAAAAAGCAATCTGAATCCAGGATCCTTCTACAATTTTTTTTCCCCTACAATATTATACAACTTTTTTTTTTTTAGTAACTTTTATTGTAATTTGTGTGAAAATTTACAGAGCAAATTGGTTTCCATTCAAACTATTCATATACATTTTGTTTTGTGACATTCATTGCAATTCCCACCATTTAACAGCATTCTTTCCACTTCCTCCCTATGCTTACCTTTTCCATTCATCCTTCGTTCCTATCCCTTCCTGCCTTCTGAGCCTTCCCTTTTGATCTTGTATGGTTAATTGTTCTAAAGAGTACATACCCCCCTAGTGTTATTGTTCAGCTTATAGGCCTATTTTTTGGCTGAAAGTTGAGCCATGAGGGTGGTTCAGTTCCAGGCTTGAAGGGTATCAAAGGGCCATAATCTCAGGGGTTCCACCAGTCTCAACCAGACCAGTAAACCTGGTCTTTTTTGTGATTCTGAGTTTTGTTTCACATTTTTTCCCCACTCTCTCCAGGATTCCTACTGTGATCCTTTTCAGAGCAGTCAGCAGTGATAGCTGGGTACCATATAGTTCTTTTGGTCTCATGGTCAGGGAGGCTGGGGTTCACATGATCCATTAATCCTTTGGACTGTTTCCTTGCACCCTGGAATATTTTACACTATTCAAAATTATCCACACCTAAATGATGTCAATATTTTTAAAACAGTGACTTGTTTTTATTGAGACACTGCAAAACATCTAACCCAATTTTCATGGAAACTGCACTATTTCACAGAAATAATTTAAATATATTCTATATATTATCTAATACAATTAATATATTACATATAAGTTAAGTATAATGTGGTGGTATGAGGCCTTGTCTAATTTCAGAAAGAGGAAAGAGAATCACAAACTGATTCCTATAAGGTAGAAGTCAGACATATCTCTACTCTCCAACCTTTCTCCAATTCTAACATCAACCGTTCTCCCACAGCACTTTGTACTACTACTGGGGTGGGTTATATAACTTGCTGCACTGACCACAAAGAACTCACACACCATTCTTACAGTTAAGTGTCTTATTAAGGAAGTAACAAGGTACAACTTGGGATCAGATCAACAGGCTATAATTTGGGATCAGGATCAGGAAGCATGCAGGAAGTCTGAAGGCTCACCCAAAGTAGAGAATACATCCCTCCCTTCTTCAGTGCAGGAAAGGTCTTTCTTAGCTGCTTTTGGCCCTGTGAACAAGCAAGTCCTTCTCTGTGCTGTGCATCCTTCTCAGCTGCGCAGGCCTTTCTGCCTTTGGCCTCCCTGCCATCTGCTTCTTCACTAACTGACCCAGTTCAAAGCAAATGCAGCAGCTTTGTTCAGCTCTCTTAAACGCATTCCTAGCAGCAAGTTTCTGCTGTCATTGCCGACTCTGCCAAAGGGCCCTTTCCGGGTCTGTTGCTGCCAGCTCTGTCGCAGGGCCCCTTTCAGGCCTGTCACTGTCTTCAGTGTTACAGCCCTTAATCAGTTTTACAGTTTTTCAGGAGGGTTCCTTATCTCCTCTCTGGTTCTTCTCTTCTTGCCTTTTCTCCTTTTTCTGCCTTTCTGCAACCTTTGTGGGGTTGGCTACATATATAAGCAAACTCCTTGTCAATTTCAAGGCATGTCCTTACCACCAGGGCCATGAACTGACCCTTGGTGGAACAGTCGTTTCATCTGCATAGACTTATAATATTTTGATCAACCCCTGCAACGTGTGTAAAATAGACTAATCACAGGGCAGACTGTAGTCCAGGGCCCAACAAAAAGCATCAAACCATCAAGGTGTTTACAGTTTATCCAGGACTAAGATTAAGTGAAATTCATTTCAGAAATCTTTCACCATAGGTTTTGATATGGGAGATTAGAGGGGAAACATGAGGACAGGTGATTTTAGAGCAATTATATACTTAAATTTTTGGGGTGGAAAGGAGTAGGAAGTAGAAATTAGGATACAAGGCTTAAGGCTTCTTCAAATGATGGCATAAAGAGGTGTGTGTGTTTGGTTGAGTAGGCAGAAAACATGGCTCTCTCTTCCCAGAACATAGAGCCCAGGTTCCTACGAGTCTTATTATTATTATTATTTTTTAAATGTTGTAGGCTAGCCTAGGAACTAAACTATAGAGAAATCAATTCATTCATTCAACAAGTATTTATTGAGCATCAACTATTGCAGGTACTTTTCTATGCACTGGGGATATGGAAGTAATCAAAACTGGCAACAATCCCTACCCTCATAAGCTCGCAGTATACTGGAACAGAGAGACAAAAACAAGATAAAATAAAATGCATGTTAGATAGTGATAAGAACTAAGAATAGAGTGGTAAAGAGGTTATTAGGAAGAGCTCAAGGGAAGGGGGTATCTTCAAGTTTAGATACAGAAGTCAAAGAAGGTATTACTGAGGTAACTTCTGGGAAAAGACTTGAAGGAGGAGTTGTTGTTAGGTGCTATCGAGTCGGCTTCTATTCACAGCAACCCGGTGTAGAATGAAACACTGCCCGGTCCTGCACCATCCTTACATTCCTTGCTATGTTTGAGCCGATCACTGCAGCCACTGTGTCAATCCATCTTGTTGAGGGTCTTCTTGCTGTTCAGTGATCCTCTACTTTATCAAGCATGACATCCTTCTTTAGGGACTGGTCCTTCCGACAACATGGTTAAAATACGTGAGACAAAGTCTGGCCATTCTCGCTTCTCAGGCGCATTCTGGCTGTACTTCTTCCAAAACATATTTGTTGGTTCTTCTGGCAGTCCACTGTATTTCCAGTATTCTTCATGAAAAATTATTGGTGAAGAATACTGAAGGAGGAGAGAACTATGCACATATCTTGGGAAAGAGTAATCCAGGCAGAGGGAAAAACTAGTTCAAAGGGAGTACACTTGTTATGTTTGAACATGGAGGCTAGTATGGCCAGAGAATATTAAACTAGGAGCAAAAGTAGTTGAAGATAAAGTGTGAGAGCTTACTGGGGGACTAGGTCATATAAGGCTCTGTAGGTTGTAGTATAATCTTTGACTTCTATTCTGAGATGGGAAATCACTGTAAGGTTTTAAGCAGACAAGGACAAGATCTAACTTAAAAAAAAAAAAAAAAAACCTACACCACATTGATTTTGTTGTTGAGAATAGACTCAGCAAAGCATACACCAATTCAATCTTTTCTACACATACAAATCCAGAGACATTGATTATACTCTTCAAGTTGTGAAGATGTTCCTTTTTTGAGATGTTCCTCACCCGTTAACATAAACTCACTATCCCCTAAGGTTCCTAGCTAATCCTTCAAGTTGCTGTTTTTACTTTGATCCTATATAAATTGTCCTTTAAAAAGCGTAATGCCCAAAACAGACCTTTTTTACTAGTTAAGTTAAACTACTGTTTGGTGTCAAGAAGACTTCAGGGGCTATTTTTGCTTTAAGGTTTAAAGATTATCTCAGGGCAATACATTTCAGGGGTTCATCCAGCTTCCATGGCTCCAGAAGGTCTAGAGTCCATGAGAGCTTGAAATTCTTTCTGCATTTTCCCGTTTTGATCAGGGTTCTTCTATTGACTCTTTCATCAAAATGTTCAATAGTGGTAGCCAGAAAATATCAAGTTCTTCTGGTCTCATGGCAAAGGAGGCAGTTGTTCATGGAGGCAGTTAGCCACACACTCCGTATCTTCCTCCTATTCCTGACTACTCTTCTTCCCTTGTTTTAGGTAAGTAGAGACCAATTGTCGTGCCTTGGATATGTGCAAGTTTTTAAGACCTCAGGTCCAAACCAAACCAAATGCACTGCTGTAGAGTTGGATCCGACTCATAGCAACCCCTCCTTGGGTTTCTGAGGTGGTATCACTACGGAAGTAGATTGCCCAACCTTCCTTCTGAGGAGTGGCTGGTGGGTTTGAACCGCCAGCCTTCTGGTTAGCAGTCAAATGCCTTAGGCACTACACTACCAGAGCTCTTAAGATCTCAGATACTATATAACAAACTAGGAGATAGAACAGAAGCACTAAATATGTTCTTAGGCCAATTAACTGGGATGTCCCACAAAACTATGACTCTAAACCTCCAAACCAAGTAACCAAATCCCATGAGGATTATGGCTGCACATAATCAGCCTCAACAGCTATTCTTTTTTTTTTTTTTTAATTTTATCACACAACTTTTTTCAGTTCAATTAGGATCTAACATTTTTATAGGATAATTTAGGCTGCTGTTTTGAGAGCAGACTGAAGGGTAGAGAGAGTCAAGGGTAGAAAAAGGAGATCATTTGGGAAAGTGCAATAATCCAGTTGAAAGATGATGGTGGCTTGGTAAAGGTATATTTAAATTAAACTAATTTAATTTAAAGGGGAAGTGAGAAATTCAGGAGGCCAAAAAAAAAAAAACTCTGGTCACACACAAAAAATAATCCAGCCTCTCCATCCAAAGCAACAGCCTGTGGATTTTGTGTTTCAACAATAAACATTTGTTGAGTATCTTTACCATATGATCAAGACTGTGAAGTGGTGTGTTGCTCTGCTTGACAGCTTTCTACAAACTATTTCCCTTCTTGGTTTAGAGATAGTATTTGCCACCACCACCCCTCAAAAAAAAAAAAAAAAAAAAGGAAGAAGAGACTAGAACTAGAAAGAAAGATAAACTTTCCATTCTTGTCTAGGATATTTTTGAGGTAAAATTTGTAAACTTTTGAGTCAGATATTTTCTTAAAAAATCACAGAAATCCTAGATCCAAAAAAGAGACTTGGCAGAGTTTAGATTTCCTTTCTAGACAGATAACTGTACTTGCCTTTTTCTTCTCAATGGAAATCTTAATAAAGAATTGTTACCATTAGGACACAAAATATGTTCTGAGGAGGAAAAAAAAAAAATCTAGGAATAGCATTTTGCTTCAGATATAAAGCACAGAATTTCCACATGGAAAAGAAAAAAACACTCTTCTGCCAAGGCAAAATTTGTCATTTTACAAGTAGGGTGCTGCTTTTTAAAGCAAAGTCTACCTATATGGCTTTTTCATGATGGCTGCTGGTTTTAAGTGACCTTCCTACATAGGCTATCTAAGTACTGGTTTTATTATTTGTAAACAAGGAAATAATTACCTAAGTAAGAGAACTTCTGGACAAGTGCCAGAGCTAAGAGTTAAAGTAATGCAATAAAATTTGGCATTACTTCCTTAGTATAGAGTATCTCTCAAACAATTTCCTGGGATCCTGGTATATTATGAAATAGTACGTGTGTATGTGAGGTTCAGGTGTGGGTATGGGTCTGTATGCCAGGATTCTTCTTCTAGATAGCCATGAAATGTATGAAAGGGCATTTTCAATGATACTCAATGTTACAATCTAATTTTATATTGGGAAAAAGAAAGAAGTTTGTTTTAATTATACAAAATACAAAAAGTTAACATCTTTCTTTGATGAGATAACATTTTCATTCACCTCTTGGTGATTCTAATGAAGTATATATCAAAATGGTTGAATTATATGTTTTTAAAGAAGGGATGAGTTTTTAAAAAGCTGAAAATAATACTTTTCAGAGTTTATTATATGCCAGACACTGTGTTAGGTATCAAAGATACAACAAGATTACAAGACTAAAGACCCTTTATAGTTAGTAATCTAGTAGAGAACAGGTAGGCAAGGAATTAAAAAAATGTATTGTAAGAGCAAAGAAGAGTGGTGGTGGGTAATGTGTGTACAGGCCTTTATTTATTAATGAATATATAAGAAAAAATAGGAAAGAGATATAGATGAATTGGATGGGTGGAGTGACCAGCTAAGGTAACTGTTAACTATCATAATAAATTTACAGATGCACTCAAGATCTGAAGGAAACCAGAAAATACTGGCTGAGTAAAACCTAAGAAGGAACTCTTAGGGTATTTAACATATTTGGAAATTTAAACTCATACTAAGGAGGCAGACACGATTCCTTTCTAGCTCTATAAACCAATATGATTTAAGATTGGAGTCTAAGGTAAGCAATATCTGAGAATATTGGAAGCAATAAAGATCCCTAGTATCTCAACCTAGGCAAATACTTACTAGTTAATAATTCTAAGGTAAGGATCCTTACTGGTTCAAAGAACAATTGCTCCTCTATTTTCTTACATTTTACATTGTTTTTATCAGCTCAAACTTGCAGCTTAGAAACAACACTGCAAAGTAGTGGAAAATATGTTTGTTTCTGCTTAAGCAATAACTCCCAAACTTCTTACCCTCTAAAAAGTCAATGACAACTGCATGTAAAGAATGACATGTTTTTGAGAAGAAAAACTGGAGGATATTTATATAACATATAGTGTAATAAAAAGAAAATGGATCACATTGAAGTATTCTTCATTTTAGTTAACTGACTTACAAATTCCCTACCTAGGAAGAATTCCTAAAGGACAAACAGAAGGCTTTGGGTAACGGGGGAATTTCCTCAGCAAAAGTTGAAGATAAAAATGAAATTTCAATTTCAGGAAGGCAAAGCAGTAAGAAGTGGTCCTCACAACTTTGAATAGTGAAGGTCAAATGAAGTTGAAAATAAAATTCAGTGCTTTCCTCACAAAACAAGTAATGCAAAATTTAATGGGCTTAACAGAGCAGCTTAAATTGAAAGGGAGAAATGTGAAAACTCAGAACTATTTTGCTTCTGAATCCTAAAGCTGACAATGTAGGATTTCAGAAAGTTAACAAACTATCTAAAGAAATAAATTTAAGTTTATTTTTTAATACAAAATGTTGTTTTTAGTTGTGATAAATTTTTATAGAAATGTTAAAAGTGCAAATTATATTTGAAATTATTCATATTGTTTTTCTGAGTCTTGTGAACCAGAAGTCAAAGTAATGGACAGGCTTTAATCAAGAGGGATGGTTAATGGTTGTAGGGGACATCAAGCCCAACTGGTATAATGTACCACACAAAAACATTGTTCCACATCCTACTTTGGTGAGTAGTGGGTCTAAAAAGTGGGTCTTGAAAGCTTGCAACTGACCATCTAAGATGCAACAATTGGTCTCTTGTCCAGAACAAAGAAGAATGAAGAAAATCAAAGATGCATGGAAACAAATAGTCTAAGGCACTAAAGGATCATGAAAATGAACCTCAGCCTACTTGATCCTGACCCCAGAAGAACTAGATGGTATCTGGCTGGCTAACCATTATCAACCACTTGGAAAGAGATCAGTGTAGGAGATCCTGGATAGAGTAGGAGAAAAATGTGGAACAAAACTCAAAATAATAAAAAAGACTAGGATTACTGATCTGATAGAGACTAGTGAAACCCCTGAAACTATGGGCCCTAGTCACCTTTTGGGCCTGGAATTGAACTCACTTCTGTGGCTTCCAGTCAAAAAGTAGACAGGTGTATAAAGCAAACATTTACACCAGGCAGGTACACTCCTTAGAACAATCAATCATGGGAGATCAGAAGGGCAATATTTGTACAGGGTAATCAGTTAGAGGGTAGGAATGCACAGCAAAGAAGGACACAGGGAAAAGGTAACCACAGGGAGGAAGTGGGAAGAGAGCTGTTATATTATGGGGATTGCAATCAATGTCATGAAAGAAAATGTGTATGAATTGTATGGAAAATGAATTTGCTTCGTAAACTTTCACCCAAATCACAATTAAAAAAGAAAAAAAAAGAGGGATGGTTAGAAGGCCTGAGAAAACCTGAGTGGGGCCTGTTGCAATCCAGAAGGCAAGTACAATATTTTAAAAAACAAAAAGTGGAAAAGAATACCAAAGTAGGAGAAACCATGTATGAAACAGTTAGGGTGGGGGGAAAAAAAAAGGGTTTTGAGGGCTAACTAAATGATTTTTTGAAAAACAGGGTAATTGAGGGTTTTTCATTTTAAGCAGAAATTTCTAATGACTTCTCTTACTTTTAATTAATATTTGTGTTTAAGATGAAAGTTTATACAGCAAATCTGGTTACCATTTAATAATTTCTACACAAATTATTCAGTGATATTGATTACATTTTCCACAATGTATCATTCTTCTCATTCATTCCATTGTGGTTATACTGTTTCCAGTACTCTAGTTGCCATGCCCCCTTACCTTCTCATCTTCCTTGATGTTCTTAGATGCCTCTGAGTCAATTCCAACTCACAGTGACCCCATGTACAATAGAACAAAACACTGCCCAGTCCTGTGCCATCCTCGCAATTGTTGCTACATTTGAGTCCATTGTTCCAGCCACTGTGTCAATCCATCTTCTGGAGGGTCTTCCTCTTTTTCACTCACCTTCCACTTTACCAAGCATAATGTCCTTCTTCAGGAACTGGTTCCTCCTGATAATATGTCTAAAGTATGTGAGACAAAGTATCATTATCCTCACTTCTAAGGTCTTATCTTTGTTTTAGAATAATTTTTAACCATCCAGTCTCCTATAGATGGTTTTTCTTAAGGAAGCTCATTACTCACAGGTGATATTCTTTATTTTATGAGCCAATTTGTTATTTAGCTAAAAGGTGACCAAAAGGGTAATTTCAGTTTAGTAAATCTGGACTTTTTAAGAATTTGAATTGTTCGACATTTCTCTTCTGTTCTATAAGGATCCATTTATTGCTGCCCTGATCACTGAGTAGAGGTAGCTGGCACCATCTAGTTCTTGTGGTTTCAGGGCAGATGAGGCCATAATTCTTACTGAATATTAGTCCTGTAGACTTTCTTCTCTGTGTCTTTGGTTTCCTTCTCTTTTGTTCTACACAAGTAGAGATCAACAGCTTTATTTTAAATGGCTGTTTTCAAGCTTTTAAGTCCTCAGACACTACTCACCACACAGGGATGCAGAACTTACAACTGAGTTGTTCCACAAGACTATGGTCCTCAGTCTTCAAACCCAGAAAACCAATCTCATGAGGTGTTTGTTTATGTCTAAGAATGATCCACACCTGTGTCCCTTATGTGTGTGTGTTTGTACATATGGATACACACACATGTACACACATAGCTGTATGTCCATATGCCTATAGATACTTCTATCTGTGCACACATATATATATATACTCATATATGCAGTCATATACTTATATGCCTATATACGTATAGGCAGTGTTTGAGTTACAAACTTGAAGAATTTGTAGTCTTTAAGAACTTGTAGGGCAGTTGGAACAGGTGTATACAGTTCTTATTTAGCCTAATTTTAGTGCAAGAAAAGGCTCAAAATCTTTTCAATGACTGAAACACTGTACATGCAGCAAGTGAAGGTGATTGCGATGAAGAGTTTCTTGTTTGTAGGGGTTGGTTAAAGAAGCCCTGGGGGTGCAATAGTTAAAGCCCTTGGCTGCTAACCAAAAGGTCAATGATTTGAACCCACCAGCCACTCTGCAGAAGAAAAGATGTGGCAGTCTGATTCCATAAAGATTTACAGCCTTAGAAACCCTATAAGGTAGTTCTACTCTGTACTTTAGGGTTGTTATGAGTTGGAATGGACTGGATAGAAATGGGTTTGGTTTTCTGGTTTTAGAAGTTGGTTCAGTCCTTTCAAAGTGAGGACAAATTTACGTAAAATTAAAGTAGGGCTTGGAAGCGGATAGTAGAGTCAAAACAGCAGTGCTCCATTGAAAGATGGCAACAAACTGCCAGCTTTGAATGTGTGTGGCCCTCCACAGTCCTACCAAGAATTCATCAGGTTCCTGAAAGGGCTCACTACGCTTCTTCTGAGTCTCCCATTCCAAGGCTTTGCTTTGCAATTTTTCCCATTCTGGTTACTGTGATCAATCTCCCAAATTATAAACATTCTGGTCTGTTCCTATTTTGCTTCCTCAGCCAACTGGTTCAAGCTGGTTTGAAGACACGCTTAAAGTGCAAGTACGAGTTGTCTGTAAGGTGAATGTTCGTAATCTGGGTATTACTGTATTTGTGTAACCACACATGTAATTGTTGGTTGTTGCTGGTGGTGGTGTAAATTATATTTGTCATATCCTTTACCAAAGACGTCACTTTCTCTTGTGCACTTCTTCGTGACTTTATTTACCTTGGTCAAGCTGTGAGCACTTCACCCACATTTGACGGTACCTTTCCCATCACCAAAAACAACAAATGCTTACCATCTCAATAGTGTTTCTCTCTCACCTATCCTCCAGCCATCCCTGGTAATCACCAATGAACACTGGTCTCTGTACATACATCAATTCTGGTCTTATAAAAGTATAAACATATAATATTTGTCCTTTTGTGACTGACTTATTTCACTCAGCATAATGTCCTTCCAGATTCATCCACATTATCTGATGTTTTGAGAAACCAACATTATTCATTCTAGTTGTGCAGTATTCCATTGTGTGTATAACATTTTGCTTATCCATTCATCTGTGGATGGGTAATTAGCTTGTTTCCATCTTTTTGCTATTGTGATTAATGCCACAATGAACACAGGTTTGCATATGTCTATTTATGTTACTGCTATTATATCTCTGGGGTATACACCTAGGAGTAGGACTACTGGATCATAAGGTATTTCTATTTATAGGTTTTTGAGGCATACTGTTTTCCATAGTGGTTGTACCATTTTACAATTCCACCAGCAGTGGATGAGGGTTCCAATCTTCTCACAACCTCATCAGCATGTTGTTTTCTATCATGTTGACATTTCTGCAGGAGTGAGAGGGTATCTCATTGTAGTTTTGATTTGCATCTCTCTAATGACTAAAAACTATGAGCTTCTTTTCATGTATTTGTTGACTGCTGGAATGCCCTCTTTGGTAAAGCATTTGTTCATGTCCTTTGCCCATTTTAAAACTGGTTTGTTTGCCTTTTTTGTTGTTTAGCTAAAGTTTCTATATTTTCAGAGATTAGACCTTTATCAGATATTTTGTTCCTGAAGACTTTTTTCCCAGTCTGCAGGTTCTCTTTTCATTCTTTTGATAAAGTCTTTTGATGAGCATAAATATTTAATTTTAAGATATCCCTGTTACCTAATTTGTCTTCTGTTGTTTGTACATTGGTAGTTGTGTTTGAGAATCTATTTCTGAAAAAAAAGGTGCTATACTTTTGTCCCTATATTATCTTCTAGAAACTTCATAGTTTTAGCTTTAACATTTAGTTCTCTGATCCATTTTGAGTTAGTTTTTGCATATGGTGTGAAGTATTGATCCTGTTTCATTTTCATGTAAATGGCTGTCCAGTTTTACCAGCACCAATTGTGAAAAAGACTGTTTCTTCCCCCACTGAATGGACTTTTGATTCCTTGTAAAAAAAAAACAAAACCAAAAACAAAAACAGCTGCCCATAGATACCTGGATTTATTTCTGGGTTCTCAATTCTATTCCATTGGTCTATGTATCTGTCATCGAACCAGTATCAGACTGTTTTGATTACTGTGGCGTATAGTATGTTTTGAGATTGAGAAGAGTGAGGCTCCTACTTTGTTTTTCTTCAATATTGTTTGGCTCTTTGGAATCTCTTTCCTTTCCATATAAAGTGGATTAATTTTTCCATTTTGGTAAAGAAAGGTAGACTCTGGATTAGGATTGCACTGTATCTGTAGATTGCTTTGGTAGTACTGACATTTTCACAATGTTAAATATGCCAGTGCATGAGCATGGGCAAATGTGACATGTATAAAGCTCTGGAAGACATTTTCTAGAAACATTTCTCCTCTAAATAATTCACCCAATATGAAAAGGCTTCAACCATCATACATGGAGCTTTCACAGACCACCCTATGATGACAATTCAGATCAAATATAATCTTCTTCATTTATAACCTACTGATTTTATGTTCCCGTTGTGATCAAACAAAAACCAAGTTAAAAACCCTATTAGCTCTAACTCTAATAGAATGGTAACCAGAACTAATTAAACCACTTCAAGATTCCTGGTGTTTGATATATTTACTAATATCTGAGAAAATTTGTGTTTTCAGAGTTGCCTATTGCTGTTCAAAGCCTTGCTTACTTTAGCAAGGCAAGACTAGGTTCCAGGAGTAAAAATCTGCAGAATGATTTGTTTTGTTCTTTTTTCTACATTAAATGCACTAACTTGCCTATGCTAGCAAGTACTTTGTTATGAACATAATTGGATCATTTAAGCACAAACCAAACAGAAATCCACTAAAGTACCAAGCAGAGGTATTATATGATTATCTGCTTTAAAACTTTCATATGTAAAATGGGGCTATATTGTGATGATCGAATAAAACATTTCTTTAAGTACTTTGCAAACAATAAAAGACTGTGAAAGCTATTTTTGTTAATTTTGTTACAAACTCTTCAATGAAATATTTATGAGAAGGCATATTATAGAGATTACAACCATATTAGAAAAACAGATTCATAGAGAAAAGAGTGGAAGGAGAGAAATCAAAATACTCAAAAGTAATCATGTTATCAAACCAAAAACCAAACCCACTGTCGTCCAGTAATAACGACCGTACAGTAATTATTTTTGGTCTTTAATTCCCTTACTTTCTGTAATATAGTTACTTTCTGTAATGTTACTTTAAAGAAAAAAAGAGTCTCATTAAAAAAAAGATTAGAACACTACACATAGAGCTAAAGGTCCCTTTGACCAGCTTCTCCCTTCTTTTTCCACGTAACTCCAGAGGAGTTTTGAGCTTACTGATGAAAGGAGTCTTAGAGATAATTTCTAGTAATAATCTTTCTGTCATTAGAATGAACCCTATAGGGCAGAGGAGCATGAACACATCTACTGGAGAATATGAGGGTAAATTTATAAACTTCATATTTTATATTTAAAAAATAATTTAAATTCTGCATTCAATTTTATAATATCAATGTACATTTGAATATTTATACCTATGAATACAATATTATCTAGCACAAATCAGATTCATCTTCATGACAATATGTGAGACAAATTGTGATACTGACAGAAAGAGAAGTACTGTGACTCCCTCTCTCCTTCTCCATCATACAACAATAGATTCCTAGACTGAGAACTTCTTATAATTGGCTAGAATAACATGGTTAACCCAATTTATATCCTGTAACTTGCCAGGGAAAACAGTATGAAAATACACTGCAATTATCATAGTAAAATCCCACTTAATTATGAGAAAACAGACTAACATCATGAGTTGGCGGCAATTCCTTAAAAGGCTTAATTTTGAAAATTACAGTACATTTTAGGTTGATGAATGTACATTTTCATGTCACTGCTAGGGAAAGTAACCATCCTTTTAAAATAAGTTGTTTTACTTCTTGCTTATATACCTTAATTCCACACCTCAGACCTAATATACCTGGTTCATTTGTAATTCCATGGTCAACTCTTTGCCTGTGGAAATTTGACTCCAAATTTAGTTTAAATAAAAAAGTAAAAGTTATTGGTACTCTTAAGCTAATCATTACAATGTTTTTCCATAGAAATACCTTCTATGGAGGTATTCATTCTTATTACAAAGTGTCTCCATATACCTAGTTTGGCTCTGCGTATTAATGTTAGAATGTTTAGGAAACAAAATTGGTAAATTCCAACCAATATGTACCAACCTGAGCTACAAGGAAAAAAGCATTAATTGTAGTTTACTGTAACAAATTCACTCAACATTTTGGAGGAAGCCCCCCAAAACACCTCACATTTTTGCTAAAGGATTATGTGCTACATTAACCACAAGGGAGACAAACTGAGTCAGTTCAAAGGACTATGAACCGAAGTCAGGAAGTCTGACTCTGACTATGCTATCAACTAGCTGTGTCTTCTGGGATCACTAAAGCACATGGCTCCAAGATTCCTCATTTGTTAACCAACAGATTGGAAAAAATCAATTCCCAGTTTTGTTTAGGTGTCAGAGGATCAGAGAACTCCCTGAAATAGTACATGTAATTTAATGGAATGAGAAAAACAATTTTACAAACTGGCAGAAAATAGGAATTTATCAAAAATTCAAGAAAAGTCTCTACCATGAATGTATACAAGTATACACACAAACACAGAGTGGTCTGAGTGCAGTATGCATTCCTGAATTTCTCTATTAGTGTTTATTTGCTATCTGGCAGCAAGAAGTTCAGGTCAGACTGCCTGGGTTCAAATTTCACTTTTTATTTATTAGCTTGGAACCTTGGGCAAGTTATGTAATATTTCTAAATCGAAGTCTTCTTGTCTGTAAATGAAGATAATAATAGTATCACTTTAGGAGTTGTTTGAAGAATTAATTCACATAAAGTCTGTAGTATGGTACCCATCATATAATAAGCACCTTCATTAGTGTCCTAGGGCTGCCATAAAAGATTACTACAGGAGATGGGGGTCAGTGAACAGGATTATTATACTCTAGACCAAAGATAGATTCTGCTGAGGCTAATCTTGCACAGATACCAGTGATACACCCATAATCATTACAGAAGCAACAGAAGACAGACACAGTGCAATCCCTCATAGACAGCCAGACACTGTGGGAAAGAGATCCACCAGATCTGCCAACTCAGGACCATAGAATTGGGGAACAGCAGACTTAATTTGCAGAAAATACATAAAAATCTTGTTCCACAACCTACTTTGGTGAGTAGCAACTGGGGTCTTAAAAGCTTTCAAGCAGCCATCTAAGATGCAGCTAATGGTCTCTTCTCGTCAGAAGCGAAAAAGAGGGAAGAAAATGAAGGGCATTTGGAAACAATCAAGCCCTAGGACATGACGGACCTTGAGACCAGAAGAATTAGATGGTGACTGGCTACCAATGCCAACCACTCAGGGAAGGAATCAAAACTGGAGATCCTGGACAGAGTGGGAGGAAAAACATGGAACAAAATCCAGAAACACAATAATGACCAGAATTACTGGTTGGATGGAGTCTGGTGGGATCCCCAAGACTATAGCCCTGGGATAAACATCGGGCATGAGATAAAACTCACTCCCAAGGGCTGGCTCTCAGTCCAACAGTAAATAAGACTTACATGCAGAACACTCAACCCAGGAAGATGTACCTTGGAGCAATCAGCCACAGGGCACCAGAGAGGCAACAGTCACAAAGAGGAAAGGCTCACAGACAGGAATGCATAATTAAGAAGAGCATTGAGGGGGATGGTTTCTGGCAAGGGAGAGGAGGAGAGTGGGTTAGAGTTGGGGATGGTAAATGGAAAATGAACATGAAATGCTGAATGTAAAACAAATTCTGCTCTGTAAATGTGCACCTAAGGCACACACACACACACACACACAAATTACTACAGGGTAAGATGGCAGAATAGGTAAAGTACACAGACCCTCTTCAACAAAGAAAAGGGGAACCAAATAACACAGATACAGAAGATAATCCTGGAGCCCTGAGCTTTGAAAGGAAGGATAAAGAAGTAGACGAAACTCTAACTAGTAGAAGAACCTGCATGAAAACACCAAAAAAAAAAAAAAAAAGAGAGAGACATACAGAGCTATGAACTGTTAGTGATCTTAATGGCACAGACAGCTTGGTTACTGTCAAGTGGTGTTAGGCCCTAAGAATTAACCTAAAAATTGGTCCTGCCAGCCAGGGGCTGCATGGTGGACTGCACTGGTGGCTGGTGAATAAAACGGGAAGCAGCGAAGAGGGAGATGGGCTGAGCTGTGGACTCTGGCTATATGGAGGGAGAAGCCATTTTGAATATTTAAAATGACAACGTTCTCTCAGACTCCAGGGTCCTAAGAGTAGGTTCCACTTGCTGGGAGGTCCCTACAAGGGCATACCTGACATGAAGGACTGGAAAGGTGCGATATTCCCTCTTGGTGAATGGAGGTGCAGCCATACCTTACTCCCACCCACCTTCTGGGCTGGCAGGAATTCCATCTCAGTCTGTGTGCTCTGATGGAGCCTGGGTGCCCTGTCCCACCCTGCTCAGATTTTTTTCCCTTTTGTTTGTTTTTGTCTGTTTAAAATGATTTTTTTCCCCTTTAATCCTTCCTATTATTACTTTTTCTTCTTCCCTTCCCAGGTTCTACTTTTCAGCTTTTTCTCTCTTCCCTGCTCCTGGTTCCCATGTTTTTCTTTCCTGTGGTTCTCCCCATTCCTTATTTTTCTCTTTGCATTTTTCCCATTTTTTCTTTCATTATTCTTCCACTCTACCTCTTTTCTCTTTTTCCCCCCTCTCCAAATATTGCAGGGTCCCCCCCCCCCATGCAAATTTCTTTTGGCTTTTTAAAGTATCTCTTTACATATTTTCTCTCAATTATTGCCTTTCTTCTTCTTTTTTCTCTTTTTGGTGATTGTTTTTGTGTGTTTATGTTGTGTGTGTTGTCTTCTTACTTTTGCTTTTTTGATGATTTTTCAATTGTTGTTTTTGTCTAACTGAGTGGGAGACAGCAACTGTGCCTGTACGATCCAACAACACCCATACCTCCTGCAGTTCCACTTACTGAATGAGAGCCACCACTTCCTTCTGCATCAACTGGCCAACGATACATGACTACCAATAAGAGCCTGACTCACCCTTAACTGCTCTTCACAGTTAACAGAGATCTGTGCAGCCACTCTCATTGTCTATCACACCCACCAGGAGACAGGCGGCGAGGGTATAAGTGCTGCCAACTAGCGAATGCAGGAGCACAGTAACCTGCTTACTCAAACTACTCCCCCCCCCCCAAAAAAAAACCCAAAGAAAATTAAAATCTTGGGTAAATCACTCCAACATAAAATCAGTAATGAAATATAAATACAAGAACAGACCATCACAGTCCACACAAAGAAACAAGATAAAGCAGTAGAAAAAAGGGAGCATGATATAGACCCAGAACACATCCCTGGGGAAGAAGCAGTATTGGAACTCTCTGACAAGGAACTCAAAAGAACTATATACTTAGGTACCTTGAATGGACTGAGAGACAGATCAAGGAAAACACAGACAGAATTAAGATCAAGGAAAACACTGACAGAATTAAGGAAAACACAGACAAAACCCTAGAAGGTTCTTCAGAAGAAAATACAAGAACAAAATGACAAAATAAATGAAAAATTAGAAATGATACAGAATCTACAGACAGAAATCCAGAAGATTAATACTAAATTTTCAGAGATCGATAATACTTTGAAAGGGAAAAGGAGTAGAATCAAATAAATGGAAGACAGAATTAATGAGACTGAAGACAAATACCTAAATACTTCTTTGGAAAGGCATCAGTCAGAAAAAAGATAAAAACAAAATAAAGAAAGTCTAAGATTCATGTGGAACCTGCCTGTAATCGGAATTCCAGAACAGGAAGAGAAAAAGAAAACCACCGAGAAAATTGTACAAGATTTGTCAGAGGAGAACACCCTGATATGCTGAAAAATAAAAATATATCCATTCAGGAAGTCCAACGAATGCCAAACAAGATAGACCCCAAGAGAAAATCACCATAAGAGACAAGGAAGGATATTATATAATGATTAAAGGATCAAGTGAATAAGAAGATATAACCATAATAAGTATCTATGGACCCAATGATAGAGCCCCAAAATACATAAATTAGACTTTAACAAACTCACCAAAACCAATGACAAAGAAAGAATCCTGAAAGCAGCATGGGTAAAACTAAATGTGACCCATGAAGGGCAACCAATAAGACTAAGCTCTGATTTCTCAGCAGAAACCATGCAAGCGAGAAGGCAATGGGATGGTATATGTAAAATCCTGAAAGAGAAAAATTTCCAACCAAGAATTACATACCCCAAAAAACTGTCCCTCAAATATGATGGTGAAATTAGGAGATTTCCAGATAAATAGAAATTAAGGGAATTTGTAAAACCAGACCAACCTTACAAGAGATACTAAAGGAAGACCTTTGAACAGAGAACAAATAATAGCAAACAACTGACCATTAATATACATGATAACATAACTCAGAAACCAACACAACTATGGAAGTATCCAAAGTAAAAGAAGCTTACAAGATTGTAAACAGGGAACCAGAGACATCAATTGGCAAATGAGAACAACTACAAACCAGAAAAAGGGAAAAAATAGTGTAGTTACAGACCTTCTAAAACTTCTAAAAGTTCTTCTTGAAATAGAGTTGCAAGATAGAATGGACTGTTCTAAACTCCAGAAGAAAATTATAATCACAGGGTAATCTCAAAGAAAAATGATAAACTTTCACATCACAATAAAAAAAGAAGACTAGCAAAAATATTTAGCAAATACTAAAACAACAGCAATGAAGGAAATAACACAATTCATAAATAATAAGCTCAGTCCAGAAAATTATATGGAACAAAGAAACCAAGATCACCACGAAAGAACACATAACAAAATGACACCAACAAATTCATACTTGTCAGTAACTACACTGAATGTCAATGGATTACATGCACCAC
>NW_006921820.1:1547133-1548515 GCF_000298275.1 Orycteropus afer afer | reverse complement strand
GAGAATGAAAACACAACATACCAAAATCTTTGGGACACAGCAAAAGCAATGATCAGAGGCCAATTTACAGCAATAAATGCACACATCAAAAAAGAAGGAAGAGCAAAATCAACACTTTAAACCAACATCTCGAACAATTAGAAAAAGAACAGCAAGACTATAGTCACCAGAAGAAAGGAAATAATAAAGATTCGAGCAGAAATCAATGAAAAACAAAACAGAAAGACAATAGAAAAAAATCAACAAGACTAGAAGTTGGTTTTTTGAAAAGATTAATATAGTTGACAAACCACTGGCAAATTTAACAAAGGAAAAGAGGGAGAGAATACAAACAACATGACTAAGAAATGAAGTGGGCGATATCAAACAGAACCGACTGAAATAAAAAGGATAATATCAGCATACTATGAAAAACTGTACTACAACAAATTCGAAACTCTAGAAAAAACGGGCAGATTTCTAGAAACATACTACTTATCTAAACTAACACAGACTGAAGTGGAAAAGTTGCACAGATCCTAACAAAAGAAGAGATTGACCAGGTCATAAAAATATTATCAACAAAAATGTACTGGCCCAGATAGTTTCACAGGAGAATTCTACCAAACATTCAGAGAAGAACTGATACCAATTTTACACAAACTATTCCAAAACTTAAGAGAATGAAGGAATCCTCTCAAATTCATTTTATGAAGTAAGCATAATCTTGATACCAAAATCAGGCGAGGACATCACTAACAGGAATACTACAGACCAGTAATCCCCCATGAATATAGATGCAAAAATCTTCAACAAAATCCTAGCCAACAGACTCCAACAACATATCAAAAAACAAAACAAAACAAACAAACAAAAAAAAAACAAACAAAAAAAACACATCATGACCAAGTGGGGTTCATATCAGGTATGCAAGGATGGTTCAACATCAGAAAAACAATCAATGTCATCCATCACATAAATAAAACAAAGGAAAAAAAAACACATGATCATATCAATTGACACAGCAAAGGCATTTGATAAAATCTAACACCCATTCCTGATCAAAACTCTCAGCAAAATAGGAATAGAAGGGACATTCCTCAACATAATAAGGGCATCTATGCAAAACCAACAGTCAACATTACTCTCAGTGGAGAGAGACTGAAACCATTCCCCTGTGAACAGAAACCTGACAAGGATGCCTTCTATCACTTCTATTCAACATTGTATTGGAAGTCCTAGTCAGGGCAATAAGGCAAAAAAAGCGAAATCAAAGGTATCCAAATTGGTAAGGAAGAAGTCAAACTATTTCTATTTGCTGATATGATCCTACACCTAGAAAACCCAAGAAACTGTCAAAAATCTACTGGAACTAATTGAGAGATTTAGCATCGTGGCAGGAT
>NW_006921820.1:1544526-1546093 GCF_000298275.1 Orycteropus afer afer | reverse complement strand
ACCCAGCCCCTAGAGCCTGGCACTTTGAACTTGGACTTAAAGCCTCCAAATTGTAAGAATAAACTTCTGTTTGTTAAGGCCATCTCATTTGTGGTATATTTCTCATCAGAGCGGCACTAGGTAACCAGAACAGTCTCACCCTCCCAGATATCTCAAAACCTACTATACAGCCACAGTAGTCAAAAGTGCCGGGTATTGGTACAACAGACATAGACCAATGGAATAGAACTGAGAAGCCAGAAACAGATTCATTGACCTATGGCCAGTTGGGAGCTCTGTAGCATAGTGCCTAAGGCACTTGACTGCTAACCAAAAGGCTGGCGGTTCAAACCCACCAGCCACTCCTCGGAAGGAAGATGGGGCAATCTATTTCTGTAGTGATGCTACCTCGGAAACCCAAAGAGGGGTTGCTATGAGTCAGGTATGACTTGATGGCACATAACAGCAACAACAACATGGTCAGTTGATCTTTGACAAAGGGCCGAAATCCATTAAATGGGGAAGAGATTGTCTGTTTAACGTATGCTCCTGGCAAAACTGGATATCCATTTGCAGAAAAATGAAACAAGATTTGTACCTCAAACCATACACAAAAACTAACTCCAAATGGATCAAAGACTTAAATGTGAAACCTAAAAGTATAAAGTTCCTCAAGGAAAAACTGTTGTTGCCTGGTGCTGTTGAGTCGTTTCTGACTCACAGCGACCCCATGCACAGCAGAATGAAACACCACCCGATCCCGCACCAGCTCCATGATCCCTGCTATATTTGAGCCCATCATCGCAGCCACCGTGTCAATCTGTCTCATTGAAGGCCTCCCCTTCTTTTGTTGACCCTCCACCCTACCAAGCATGATATCCTTCTCCAGGGAATGGTCCCTTCTGACAACATGAACAAAATACGTGAGGCGAAGTCTGGCCATTCTCACTTCCAAGGAGTATTTCGGGTGTACTTCCTCCAGGACAGATCTGTTAGTTCTTTTAGCAGCCCATGGTACTTTCAGCATTCTTCGCCAGCACCACAACTCAAAAGCATCAACGCTTCTTCGGTCTTCCTTATTCATTGTCCAGCTCTCTCATGCATACGAGGCAATTGGAAATATCATGGCTTGTCATATCATTGACTATGAAGAATGAAGAGGCCATCCACTTCTCAAAAGAATTGGCCAGGGAAAACCTCATGAATAGGAAAAACTAGGGGCAAAAAGAAGCAAAACCCAAAATGCAAAAACAGAGAAAGATAAACTAAGTGAATGGGACCTTCTAAAAATTAAATTTTTATGTGCTTCCAAAGACTTCCCCAAAAGAGTCAAAAGAGAACCTGCAGAATGGGAAAAAATATTTGGCAACGACTTATTAGACAAAGGACTTATTCCTAAAATTTATAGAAAATGCCAATATCTCAACAACAAAAAGACAAATAATCCAATTAAAAAATAGGTAGAAGACATGAATAGACACTTCACCAAAGAGGATACTCAGGCGGCCAACAAACACATGAAGAAATGCTCACAATCATTAGTCATTAGAGAGATGTAAATCAAAACAACAATGAGATACCGTCTTGC
>NW_006921820.1:1543296-1544426 GCF_000298275.1 Orycteropus afer afer | reverse complement strand
ACCATTTGAACTAGCCATTCTACTACTAGGTATATATCCTAAAGAAGTGAGAGCCAGGACAAGAACAGATATATCCACACCCATGTTCATCGTAGCACTGTTTACAATAGCAAAAAGATGGCAACAATCTATGTGTCCATCAACAGAAGAATGGATAACCAAATCATGGTACATACACACAATGGAATACTATGCAGCCCTGAAAAATAACGTACAATCTGCAAAACACCGCATAACGTGGCTTGGAGGACATTATGCTGAGTGGAATAAGTCAATCACAGAAGGACAAATATTTCATTAGCCCATTACTGTAAAAAGTCAAGGAAAGGTTCATATATGGAAGGAAATTTTCTTTGTTGGTTACCAGAGGTGGGAGAAGAGGGGAAGGAACACTGTTAGATAGGTAGAGACAAGTATTGATTTGGATGAAGAGAAGGGCAATGTACCAAATGTAAGTGATCAAGACAGTGGCATTGAGGAAGAGGAAGACAGAGAGGTGCATGGGAGGTACAGGCAACAAATATGAACGCTTTTGTACATACAGTACTGCGATGTCAGTGAAGGCAAGCATTGGTCTATGGGTGGATAGATGGGTGGACAGGCTGAGTGAGGAGGTATGTCTGTGCAGTGGGGAGTGTGCCCATGACCATGCATAGGGTTGACAGACAATGTTTCTACAAGTGTTTTTGTAAAGGGACAGGTTTGTAGTCACTTCTTGGCCACAGCCAGCTACCCAGAGGAAGTGAGTAGTTAGACCTGCGGGTTTGGGACAGTGGTGGCAGGGGACATCAAGCTCAACTGGCATACCATACTACACAAAAACATTGTTCCGTGTCCTACTTTGGACTGTAGCAACTGGGATCTTAAAAGCTTGCAAGCGGCCATCTAGATGCAATGATGGGTCTCTCCTCATCCAGAGCAAAGAAGAATGAAGAAAAGCAAAGACGCATGGAAACAATTAGTCCAAGGGACTGGTATACCATGAGATCCTCAGCCCATACAACTATGAGCCCAGAAGAACTAGATGGTGCTTCAGCTACCACTGTCAACCACTCAGGGGAGAATCTATGTGAGGAGATCCTGGATAGAGTGGGAGAAAAATGTGGAACAAAACTCAAAATCTTTTTTTT
>NW_006921820.1:1539740-1543196 GCF_000298275.1 Orycteropus afer afer | reverse complement strand
CTGAGACTATGGCCCCTAGCTGCCCTTCAGGTCTGGAACTGAACCCAATCCTGTGGCTTCCAGCCAAACAAGACAGGCATATGAGCTGAATGTTTACATCAAGTAGATGCACTCCTTGGAGAAATCAATCATGGGAAAATAGAAGGGCTGTGTATGCACAGGGAGACAGCTGGGGGTGGGGGGTGAGCTGGAGTGCATGGGAGGGAAGGACACAGGGAAGAGGGAGGAAGTGGGAGGGAAGCTATTGCACTGTGGGAAATTACAGTCAATGTCATAAGACAAAGCGTATGTGAACTGCTATATGGAAAATGAATTTGTAAACTTTGACCCAAATCACAATATTAAAAAGAAAAAGATTACTACAACGTGGGTGTTTGAAACAACAGATTTATTCTCTCACAGTTCTGAAGGCTGGAAGTCTGAAATAATGATGTCAGCAAGGTCATGCTGTATCCAAAGGCTTTAGGGAAGAATCCTTCCTTGCCTCTTCCAGATTCTGGTGGCTCCTGGCAATCCCTGGTGTTTGGTGCTATTGAGTTGGCTCCAACTCATAGTGACCCTATGTACAAATGAATGAAATACTGCCTGGTCCTGTGGTGTTCTCATAAACCTTGTTATAACTGAGCCTATTGTTGCAGTCACTGTGTCAAACCATCTTATTGATGGTCTTCTTTTTTTGATGACCTTCTACTTTGCCAAGCATGATATCCTTCTCCAAGGAATGGTCCCTTCTCAACATGACCAAAGTAGGTGACACGAAGTCTGGCCATTCTCACTTCCAAGGAACATTCCAGCTGCACTTCTTCCAGGACAGATTTGTTCATTCTTCCGCAGCCATGGCATTTTCAGTATTCTCTGCCAACACCACAATTCAAAGGCATCAACTCTTCTTCCATCTTCCTTAGTCACTATGCAGCTTTCACATGAGGCAGTGAAAATACCATGGCTTGGGTCAGGCACACCTTAGACTTCAAAGTGACATTCTTGCTCATTAATGCTTTAAAGAGGTCTTTGTGGAAGATTTTCCCAGTGCAATACAACATCTGATTTCTTGACTGCTACTTCCATGAGTGTTGACTGTATATTCAAGTAAAAAGAAATCCTTGACAACTTCACTCTTCTCCATATTTATTATGATGTTGCTTACTGGTTCAATTGTGAAGATTTTTATTTTCTTTATGTTGAAGTGTAATCCATGCTGAAGTCTTTGATTTTCATCAGTAAGTGCTTCAAGTCATTTTTACTTTCTGCAAGCAACGTTGTGTCACCTGCATTCACAGGTTGTTAGTGAGTCTTCCTCCAATCCTGATGTGTTCTTCATATAGTCCAGCTTCTCAGATTATCTGCTTAGCATAAAGATTGAATAAGTATGGTGAAAGAATATAATCCTGTCACACACCCTTCCTGATTTTAATCCATGCAGTATCCCTTTGATCTGTTCAAAAAATAACCTCTTGGTCTAGGTACAGGTTTCACAATTAAGTGTTCTGGAATTCCCATTCTTCATAATGGTGTCCATAATTTGTTATGATTCACACAGTCAAATATCTTTGCATAGTCAATAAAACAAAAGTAAAAATCTTTCTGGTATTTTTTACTTTCAGCCAAGATCCACCTGACATCAGCAATGATATCTCTTGTTCCACATCCTATTCTGAGTCCAGCTTGCATTTCTGGAAGTTTCTGGTTAATATATTGCTACAATTGTTTTTTAATTATCTTCAGTAAAATTTTACTTGCATGCAATACTAATGATATTGTTCAATAATACCCACATTCTGTCAGATCACCTTTCTTTGGAGTGGGCAGAAATATGGATCTCTTCCTTTCAGATAGCCAGGTAGCTGTCTTCCATATTTCTTGACATATATGAGTAAGCACCTCCAGCACTGCATCCATTTGCTGAAACATCTCAATGGATATTCCATCAATTCCTGAAGTCTGTTTTTCACCAATTCCTTCAGTGTAACTTGAATTTGTTCCTTCAAAGTCATTGATTCTTAATCATAAGCTACCTCCTGAAATGGCTGAATGTTGACCAATTCTTTGTGGTACAGTGACTCTGTATATTCCATCTTTTTTGATGTTTCCTGCATTGTTCAATATTTTGCCCATTGAGTATTTCCCTTCAATATTTCTATGTGAGCCTTGAATTTTTTCTTCAGTTCTTTGAACTTGAGAAATACTAAGCATGTTCTTCCCTTTTGGTTTTCTAACTCTAGCTCTCTGCAATTTCACCATAATATAATACTTCACTGTTTTCTTGAGCTACCTTTTGAACTCTTTTCTTCATCTCTTTTATTTCATCATGGAAAGAAAAGATGGAAAAGCTCATTACCATCAGTCACAACAAGACCAGGAGCTGACTGTGGAACAGACCATTAACTGCTGCTATGCAAGTTCAAGTTGAAGATGAAGAAAATTAAAATCAGTCCAGAAGAGCCAAAATATGACCTTGATTATATATCCCACCTGAATTTAGAGACCATCTTATGACTGTATTTGACACACTGAACACCAGAGACCAGACAAGTTGTGAGATTACATCATACACAAAGAAAGCAAAAGGTCATTAAAAAGACAGGAAAGGAAGAAAAGACCAAAATGGATGTCAGAAGGGACTCTGAAACTTGCTCTTGAAAGGAGATACTACACTAGCCTCTATTTAATAGTAAGCAAACTGACCCACAGAGTGCTTAAGTAATTTTGCTCAAGATTACTGCAGTCATCATCAGGGCTGCTTACAAAATTTTTAGTTTTCCTTTCAGGAACACAGTGGGACTGAACTTCCTTACTGCTTCTGAGATTAGGCATGACCCATGTAACTTATTTGGTGAATGAATGTGAACGGCATGTGATTCTTTGGGAGAATCCATAACAGTCCATAAGTAATTCGTCATGTTCCCTTCCCTCTAGTGCCATGATCATGGAAGTGTATATTAAGATTTGTCAGCCTGGTTGCCTAACTGACAACAAAGAGCAAAGCCCCTGCTGACCCATTCTGGACATGAAGGGGGTAAAAAAAAAACACCAAAAAAACCACACCATTGAGGCTTTAGGATAATTTGTTGCTATAGCAATAACCGAGCCTATCACGACTGACACTTTCACAGTAAATTTCAGATGTAGTCTCACTATCTATTTAGTTACAGCTAGTGCTAAAAGTTTAAGACTAAATTATAGAAGCAAATAATACAATTCTCTCCATATACTTATTTTTTGTGTGTGTCTGAAACTTATTGTTTGCTATTATCTAATTTAGTGCCACAATTTAAGAAGTATTGGTCCAAATGTCTTCATAACCTTGGGGTAGGCAAAGACTTCTTAAAGAGAACACAAAAAGCACTAACAATAAAAGAAAAAGATGATAAATTGGAGTTTACTAAAATTAAGAATATCTATTCATCAAAAGACCCTTTGTTGTTGTTAAGTGCCGTCGAGTCGTTTCCGACTCAT
>NW_006921820.1:1533076-1535760 GCF_000298275.1 Orycteropus afer afer | reverse complement strand
ATCCCCTTTCTCCTGCTCTTCTGGCCTGCTACTCTGGGCGGGCCTGAGTTGCCTCTCCTCAACTAATCCCTTCGGCTGACTGCTCTTCTCTCTGTCTTCTTGGCTTTTTAGCCCTTTTCTCCTGCTCTTCCCGCTTGCTACTTTGGGCATCCCTGAGTTGTCTCTCCTCACCTGTAACCCTTTAAAAGAGTGAAAAAGCAAGTCACAGCCTAGTAAATATTTATAATACATATATCTATTAAAGAATACATAAGGAACTTCTGCAAATCAGTAAGATAGAAATAAATAACCCATTTGTTTTTTAAAAGGCAAAATACAAAACAGGTACTTAATAAAAGTCTATCCAAATGATTAGTAACCACATAAAAAAGGTACTGTTAGATACCCACACTGGAATGGTTAAAATAAAAAATTAAAAAATCTAACAATCTCCATAGTATTGGCAAGGATGAGGAGGAATTGAAATTCTCAAACGTTACTGGAGAGTATATATATTGGTATAGTCACTTTGGAAAACTGTTTGGCAGTTGTTATAAGAGACTACCATATGAACCAAAAATTCCACTCCTAATAATATATCCTAGAGAAATCAATATACGTATACACCAAAATATGGGTTTAAGAATGCTCATAGCAGCTTTATTAATAACAGCCTTAAACTGAAATAAACCCAATTATCTATCAACAGCAGAATGGATACATTATGATATATTCTTACAAAGAAAGCAATGGAATACTACACTACACTAACTGAACTACTGCTATATGCAACATGGATGAATCTCTTAGACGTAATAGTGAGGAAAAGATTCCAGACCCATGAGACTAAATAGTCCAATTACATGAAGTTCAAGACAGGTAAAAGATACCCAGGCAAAAGATTCTTTCTGTGCTGATAGAAATCACAACAGTGGTTCTCTCTCATGGCGGAGGGAGGGCATTGACTGGAGAGCCTTCTGGCAGGACCTTCTTTTGCACATAAGGTCACTATGAGTTGACAATACCTAACAATATACTTCACTGTATATACTTCACTCCCCCCCCACCCAAATGTTAAAGAAAGATTGGTTTAGATAAGAATTCCAGGATTGGAAGGTACCACAGAGTTCAGTGGGTCCAACTGCACATCCCAGGCTCAGCTCCTAACCTGAATGTCTCTCTTGAGGATGCCTACTCCCGTTTCTAAATAGTTCTGATAATTAGAAGGTTTTTCTTTATAATGAACCCCAAACCTATCCTCAAGAACCTTCTGTCCTTGAGTTCTCACTCTGATGGGGTGCTCCATTTTCCAAATCATATCTCCTCAATTAGCCAAAGACTTACCTGATGACTGTTGCGGTTTCTTTCAGCTCTGAAAATTCTATGATTTTCAAAGTCCATGCTTCTTTTATTTGCCTCTATCTTTATTTTGCTGCTGAACTTTACTCTTTCAACAAAGTATTCTAACATTATCCTTCAACCTGAGTAGATAACCTGCTTGCAGATTTTCAAAATATGAATTTTAAATGTATGTCAATATTTATAGTATATAGCTGGCTAATCTACATGCTTATGAGAGCAGGAAGGGAAATCATAATATTAGAGCTCTTCATGAAAGATACCTAGTTCACTTACATGTGGAGAATGCTTACCATCAAATTTACCATCACAGTTTAGATATGAGAAGGCTATTTTTCAGACACATAATAAATCAAGTCAATGGTGATCATCTGAACCTCTACGCTGGGAATAGTGACGAATATATAGCGAGAACTGGTTATGCCTAAAGCAGTGAATCATTATGGACTTCATGAGCAAACAGGAAAGTATTTCCCTAACCTCAAAGAACCAACTGAAGAATCTATGGAATTGTTTATTTTAAGGCATTCAAAAGTTTCTACAGAGTCAAAGTTTAAGAGATAAATGTGAAAGCAGACTTTCTCACACTCAAGATGATGTATGCATGTTCCAGCAGTATTCAGGCCTTCTGCTTTAAAAGCCAAATCATAACAGTTTGCCCATATTGTTTCATATCTATCCTTGCTCTTTTATTGTTATAACCTCACATTCCTACTTTTTCCCCTTTATTATATGGATTAGAACAATTATCAGACAGAATTAACTCAAAATCATCTGCAGATACTCTGCAACATGACCATAAGGTAAATGTTGATTCCAAACATAAGATATATTCATTTAATTTCAAAACAAACAGTAATTTGGTTTCTTTCTTAACTCAGTCTGTCGATTGCTCGCAAAGATACCAGTAACTTCAAAATTGTTCATTTCAAGGGATACTTTCTAATGACTCTCTTCTTCAAAGTCTCTTTCCATTGCTTCCTGTATACTATCTCCTTGTTTCACCCACATCTTTTCAGCTCTTCCTTCTGCTTTTGGCCCTCTTTTCTCTCATTTTTCCCAGTGATCTCCCTCAGTCCCAGTGTCTCAAAAACTATTTATATACTATAACATCTAAACCTATCTCTTTTAAATTCCAGGCCTGTATCTCATACTTCTAAGATATCATCTCTTGCTGTTGGCAACTTGACATTAACATATATAAAAGTAAGCCCACTTCTTGCTCCAGCACTAGTATTAAAGTTCTACAAGACAGAAAATAACAAATGCTGGCGAGGTTGTGGAGAGATTGGGACTCTCATACACTGCTGGTGGGACTGTAAAACGGTACAACTATTGTGGAAAGC
>NW_006921820.1:1523334-1531676 GCF_000298275.1 Orycteropus afer afer | reverse complement strand
ATGACATGAGACAAAGTATACGTGAACTGCTGTATGAAAAGTGAATTTACTCTGTAAATCTTCACCCAAATCCTAAAAAAAAAATAAAAAAGTAAGCCCACAATCTTTGCCCCAAAATCTGTTCCATCTTCCATGTTCTCTATGTCAGCTGAAGGTACTCTACCCTGTCATTTAGGCTAAAAACCTGGGATTTCTTTTCAACTCTTTCCTGGCCCTTCCTGCCACATGCAATCCCTTACCACGTCCAGCTGATTTGTCCTCTTCTCTACATTCCCAGTATTACTGTCTCAGTTAAAACCTTTATTTTTTCTTGCTCTGATTATTCCAACAGCCTTCCTGTCTCCAATCTGTCTCTACATATGCCAGAGGGATCATTCTAGAACACAAATCTACTTATGCATGTCATTCATTCCTTGTTTAAAAGCATTCAAGAGGCTATCTACTGCCTCCAGGTGATTTTTACTTTTATCTTTTTAAATGTCTCCATAATATTTGAATGTTTTATAATAAGGCTATATTACTTTTCATTAAAATAAATAATAAAGCTGGACTCCAAAAGAGTGAATGACCATCCCTTAACCAGTTCTGGGGTGAGGAAAAGTAATCTTGATATGTTTAAATGAAACAGAACATGAAAAGTTTGAATTAAAACAATGTATTAAAAACAACTAAATTTTCTTCTTCCTACAACTGAATTTCCCATCTTTGGTGTCCTTAATTTGCTCTCTCATGAAATATCTTAAAAATATCTTTACTCCTTCAAGGAGTAACATCTAGCTGGCTGGCTATAAAAATGGTGTGGCAGGATGTTTGAGCTTCTCTAACATCACAAAGAGGAGAGAGAAATCACCATCAACATCAGTCCATGGCTGAGTCTTATGAAGCAGAGATCAGATATACCCCCCTTTCCAACACTTTTTACCAATTCTGTCTCCATCTGTCCCTCCCATGGCACTCTCTACATCTTTGCTGGGTTCAATAATTTGTTGAATGTCCACACAGAACTCAGACAATATTCATGATTATGAGGTTTACTAGAAAGTAAGAGATTACAATTCTGTATCTGGAACAAATCAGGATACAGTTCTTTGGTCAGGACAGCCTCTTGGCTGTACCTGCACACACACACTCTACCTGGCCCTTGGCCTTTGGCCCCTCAGCTTCTGCCATGCCCAGACAAGTGTTACAAAGCTCTTCAGCTCCACCAGTAAGTGCCAAGAAGCACCTTACTCTGTCAGTAACTCTCTGCCCAAAGTTGCTCAGCTCTCTAGCTCAGTGGGTTGGCAGGCCTAGCTCTGCCAACAGGTGCCTGGAGGCATCCGATTCTGCTGGCAAGCCTCCTGCCTGAAGGGTACCCAGCTCTCTTGCTCTACAGGCCAGGAAGTGCACTGTACCGTCTCCTGCCAATCTTCTGGTTCTGTTACCTCTGCTGCCACTGTTTCTATCACTGCTTCTTGCTGTCTCTCATTGTCTCTGGTGTTAAAATTCTCGTATTTGTTAATAAGACTGTCTCCTGGGTGTAGGAGGTTCCCAGTGCAGGGACCCCAGGTCCAAATTACATGTTCCACTCTCACCTCTTCTTCTTGGTGAGAAGAAGAATAGGGCAGTCAGGTCCCTATTTCTGCTCACTTCTCTTTCTTTTTAATCTCTTGAAAGATAAAAGGCGTGACTCAAGCAAGGGTAGGGATGAGTATATCCCACCCTAATCCTGTCTCATTAACATAACAAACATAACCTAATGCTCATTAACAAAACCTGATCCTGCCTCATTAACACATAAGATGCTTGGATTTACAATACATACAAAATGGAGGATAATTATATCCGATCACAAAATGGAGAACTACCACACAATACTGGGTATTATGGCCTAGCCAAGTTGTCACATAACCATTACAGGTTCCATAAACTTTATTTGCATGGTCCCACACAAACATCATGTGGAAGTTACAAAGACTACAGTACATTAAGCAGTTCACTTCACCACATTTGTTAATAAGACTGTTATATAAAGCTGATAAATAACAAAAATTAGAACAATAAAAAAATAGAACAATAAAAATATATCAAGTAGCTGATATCCAGGAAATAACACAATTATTAAGAAAAGAGATGAAATAAATGAATATTTTAAGATTTAATGCTCAATTTACATAACTACTTATGATGGAGCTTACTGTAATTTTCCAACTAGGAAGATTATTTTCTACAGTATCATATTTAAATACATAATTAAGGTCTTCAAATTAACAAGCTATCAGATAGATTTATTACTAGTCTCTTCTATAACCCTTTTAATTACAGTATCTCTCTTCTTTCTAGGAGCTCTGGTAGCATAGTGCCTAAGGCACTTGACTGCTAACCAGAAGGCTGGTGGTTCAAACCCACCAGCATTCCTCGGAAGGAAGGTTGGGCAATCTACTTCCGTAGTGATACTGCCTCGGAAACCAAAGGAGGGGTCGCTATAAGTTGGGGCCGACTTGATGGCACATAACAACAACAACAACATGTTTCCCGCATTACATTTCTGTTGCAATCAACTCCAAAGTCTCTTAAGAGTGGATGCCATTACTATCATACATGCGTTAGAAAAAGTAAGGTAGGAGAAGCTGTTAAACCATTTGAGACCCTCTGAAGCCAGTTAAATTTCAATCTTCTTTCTACTGACTCCCAAAACATATCAGCACTATTATAGTGAAGTAAGTTATAAGTTTTTGGTGATATGTGATTTGCTTGAAAGACAAGGTAAGTATACAGTAGACTATTATAGATCATAGCAAAGTAAATTCAGAGCTACTGTTACAACTCGGTATTTATTATACATATTTATTAAATACTCAGCAATAAACATGACGCACAGCTAAGAGATGCACTCACCAGGTTAAACATACTTTCCTACCCTCTAACAGGGTATAATTTGAGGAAAAAAAAAAATTTAAGTAGTTAGGAAGAAAAAAAACCCTTATAATCATTGTTTCACTCACTGCTTTCCAAAATAGTTCATAAAATGATATACTACTGAATTTAAACCCATTTATCCTCTTTGGAAAATAGCATTCTAAATTTCAAATCTGTGAACTGAAGCCTAATGGATGATAATAAACTAAACTAATAGGCTAGTCTGCTTGATATATGAAATTCACTGTTTCACCTTTCACCATTAGCCAGGCATTTTCTATCTTTTAATAACAAGAATGTAATTATACAAATTCATCCCCAGTCTTCTACGTAGCCCCCTCAGAGCAGCAATATTTATCTACGGGGCAGCATTCAAAGATAGGATGCTAATAGAGACAAATTCCAATTCTATGCACCAGTATTATTTTATTACATGGCAGACATTAAGTTACAAACAAAAATTGAGTGACAATTTCTAGCATGACAATGTTTCACTTACCTAAGTGCACATTAACTTTTTACAGAAACAAACAAAACCATACCAAAACTGGTATAGGTACAGAAGGGAAAGACTTCAAATATAAATACTCTTTGCCAGTGATGGTGCTGTTAGACACACTGCTAAACAAATAAGAGAAGACCCATAATCAGTGAAGTTTGAAAGCTAGAAAGATACAGTTGACCCAAGTCCTTCCTGATATAATAAATGAATCTACACACTATTCTCAGTATCATGTATTGCTAGAGAAAGACTTTAATTAAACGCCAGGGAGAAGAAATCTGTGAACTAGCATTTTACAAGTAGTTTGTTTTGCTAGGAAATAAATGGTTAGCAGCTGACATTATCTTTTGGCAAAATAGAGTTGCTCCTTCCTCCTTTTTAGAAATAAACATGAAGACCATTCCTTTACGTTCATTTAATAGATCCCTAAATTGGCAATTAGCTTAAGATTGCTTTTACATATGGCCAAGTTCTGTACTTAACTCTCCCCCACCCTCTCTATAACCATAATGTAGTGTATTTGCACATTAATATGGTACTATAGAAAGAACTTCCAATATTCCTCATATTCTTTCACTAGCTCTGTTGTTGTTGGGTGCCGCTGAGTTGATTTTGACTTATTATAGTGATGTCACATGACAGAGCAGAAATGACCCTGATGGTTTTCCTGGCTGTAATCTTTATAGATGCAGCATATCTCCAAGTCTTTCTCCTATAGAGCCACTGGGTGTGTATGGTAAAATGAATTCCTTTACATGGCCTTTTGTCTTGGAAAAACAATTAGAGACTTCCCTCCAAGCCCTGAAGAGTATCCTTTGCCTGGGTTTTCTACCCCAGAAGGTTTTTTTACTTTCGTCCACACTGACTGACTTTCCTGGCTAAGCTGTAAACGACTTGATGGTTTGATACATTTTGTCTGACCTTGGTTTGCAGCCTGCCCTGTGACTGGTCTATTTTATGCATCTTGCAGGGATTAGTAAATATACTTGTACACAAGAAGTCATTATAGCCTACTGTGGAAATAAAGTGGCTGTACCCTCTGAGAGGCAATTGGTCAGTTTATGGCCCTGGTGAGAGAGCCATGCCTCAAAACGGATGAGGAGTTTCCTTGTATCACAGAGGTTAGCAGACAGAAAGAGAAGGAAGACAGGAGAAGAGACAAGCGAGCTAATAAAATATAAGAAGCAAAGAGAAGTGAGGAGCCTGTGAAAGGTGCCTTGTGACAGTCAGTGGTGATAGCAGAAACCTGTTGCTAGGAATGGAACTAAGAGCTGAACAAAACTGCTATACTTGCTATGAGCTTGCTCAGTTAGCATGAAGAGGCTGATGGCAAGGAGACTTGTCCTTGAGGGGGCCAAGAGGCCTATACTGAGGGGGATGAAAGAGGCCTGCACAGCTGAGAGGGGTGTGTACAGTAAAGAGAAAGGCCTGTTTGCCTGCACAGCTGACAGAAGCCAAGAGATAGCTGGCTTGTACTGAAGAAGGAAGGGATGTGCTCTCCGTATCAGAGACTTCCATACTTTGTCTACATGCTTCTTGATCCTGGCCTAAGTTGTACCTTGTTAGCTTCTTTGATAAACTACTTAACCATAAGTATGGTCTGTGAGTTCTGGTGGTCACTACATGGATAATCAAACCCAGACAAGAATTACAGGCAGTCTCTGGATTGTGAATGAGTTTTATTCCTATGTCTGTCTTTAAGTTGAATTTGTACATAAGTTGGAACAATTAGGTACAGTTTATAACTAATGTCAGTTAATCAAATATTTGTCTTTGCACATTGTCTTAGTTCTTTCATGCTGCTAAACAGAATTACAAGTGGATGCCTTTAACAACCAGCAATTTATTCTGTTACAGTTTAGAAGGCCAGAAGTCTGAATTTAGAGTGCTGGCTCTAGGGGCAGGGTGGAGGCCACTCAACCTTGGCCTTAAGCTCTGCCTCTTGTTCCAGGCCCACTGCAGCAAGGTGGAGGCTGTTCCTAACTCACACAGCTGCTGGCTGCTGAGGCTGACAAACCCAAGATCAGCAGGTAAAGTGGCACAATCCCAAGACTGGTAGGCAACATGGCAGGCCACTGGTTCAAGTCCAGGAACTAGAGATGATGACTCATGAACCAAATGCAGTATCCTTTCCATATATATTGGAAGCAAGCCACACCTTGAAAGCAACTCTCCTTCCGTGGATTAACTGCTAACAGAAGATCCTACCCTGGAAGTGATTACACAACAACCAATCTCATCATGGCGAATAACTACATCCAGCTGCCAAGACACTCAAAATCATGGCCCAGCCAAGTTGGCACACAACCTTAACTACCACACATAGAGCTACGGTGTATCTTGTTACGCATAGAAAACATTAAATACTTTCAGATATACTAAAATATAATAATGGAGTTGTTATTGTTGTTATGTGCCGTCGAGGCGGCCCTGACTCATAGCAGCCCCTCCTTGGGTTTCTGAGGCAGTATCACTACAGAAATAGATTGCCCAACCTTCCTTCCGAGGAGTGGCTGGTGAGGTTGAACCGCCAGCCTTCTGGTTAGCAGTCAGATGCCTTAGGCACTATGCTGCCAGAGCCCCTTAATGTAAGAATACTACTAATGATGATGTTTTGATGCACATCACAAAGCAGGGCCCAATTGTCATTACAAACCATTGTATGTACCTCAAATTTTTTGTATAATATAGGCTTTTTGGAAATTGATTTGTAACTATGGGTTGTATGTAAGTCAGACACTCGTAACCTGGGGACTGCTTGTAGAGAATGCTGTGAGGGGAATGGCTAGTGTTAGAATTAGTAGAAAAAGTTGGAGACTAGAGATATGTCTGACGTCCATTTCATAGCAATCAACTTTGGGCTAATTTTTTTTCCCCAGTTAATTCTGTTGAGAATATGCACCACTAAACATACATCAATTCAATTGTCTTTACATGTACAATTCAGCCACACTGATTACATTCTTTGAATTGTACAATAATCCTCATCCTCTTTCTCTGAGGTATTCCTCCCCCACTAACTTAAACTCACTACCTCCTAAGGTTTGTATTTAATCTTCCAGGTTGCTGTTCTCACTTTGATCTCATATAGATAGTTCTTAAAAGAGCATACTGCTCAAGGCAGATTTCCTCCCCCCACCCACCCCCACTCCAGTTAAGCTAAACTATGTTTGGTTTTAAGAAGACTTCAAGGGATATTTTTGGTTTAAGCCTTAAAGATTATCTTAGGACAATAGTTTCAGGGGTTCATCAACCGTACTTGGCTCTAGGAACTGGAAAGTCTGAAGTCCATGAGAATTTGAAATTCTGTTCTACATTTTAGCTTTGGGCTGATCTTGATTCTCACTGTCCACCATGAAGAGAGACAAGTTCTTGCTTCCAAAGACTTCTCCAAAAGAATCAAAAGAGAACCTATAGATTGGGAAAAAATATTTGGTAATAACGTATCTGACAAAGGACTTATCTCTAGAATTTATAGAAAACTCCAACACCTCAATAACAAAAAGACAACCAACCAATTAAAAAATGGGCAGAAGACATGAATGGACACTTTACCAAGGAGGATATTCAAGCGGCCAACAAACATATGAAGAAATGCTCAAGATCATTAGCTATTAGAGAGATGCAAATCAAAACAACAATGAGATACCATCTTGCTCCAGCACTAGTAGCAAAGTTCAACAAGACAGAAAATAACAAATGCTGGCAAGGATGTGGAGAGATTGGGACTCTCATACACTCTTGGTGGGGCTGTAAATGGTACAACCATTGTGGAAAGCAGTATGGCGATTCCTTCAAAAGTAGGAATTAGAAATACCATTTGACCCAGCCATTCCATTACTAGGTATATACCCTAAAGAAGTGAGAACCATGACAAGAACAGATATATGCACACCCATGTTCATCGCAGCACTATTTACAATAGCCAAAACATGGAAACAACCTAGATGTCCATCAACTGAGGAATGGATAACCAAACTATGGTACATACACACAATGGGATACTATGCAACACTAAAGAATAATGTAGAATCTGCAAAACACCGCATAATGTGGATGAACTTGGAGGACATTATGCTGAGTGAAATAAGTCAATCACAAAAGGACAAATATTGTATTAGTCCGTTATTGTAAAAGTTAAGGAAAGGTTTATCTGTAGAAGGAAATTTTCTTTGTTGATTACCAGGGGTGGGAGGGGAGGGAGGGGGGGGAAGGCTGTTAACAGACAGAGATAAGTATTGATTTGGGTAAAGAGAAGGGCAATGTACCAAATATAAGTGACCAATATGGCAGCATTGAGGATGAGAAAGACATAGAGAGGTACATGGGAGGAACAGACAACAGATATGAAGCCTTTTGCACATACAGTACTGTGTTGTCAGTGAAGGTAAACATGGGTAAATGGATGGATAGATGGGTGGACAGGCTAAACGATTAGGTATGTCTATGAAATGGGGAGTGTATCCAAGAACATATATAGGGTTGGTAGACAATGGTTAAGTTTATGTGAATGATCAGAATTCCCAGGTGTATAGTAGAGCTGACAAGGGGCAAGGTTGTGGTCACTACTTGGTCACAGCCAGCTACCCAGAGAGACTTAGTAGTTGACCCTGTGGGCTTGGGACCATAGTTGCAGGGAACATCAAGCTCAATTGGCATACCATAATATATAAAACATTGTTCTACCTCCTACTTTGGCAAGTAGAGACTGGGATCTTAAAAGCTAGCAAGCTGCCATCTAGATGCAACGCTGGGTCTCTCATAATCCAGAGTAAAGAAGAATGAAGAAAATCAAAATTCATGGAAACAATTAGTCCCAGCAACTGGTATACCATCTGATCTGCAGCCTACCCGACTATGAGACCAGAAGAACTAGATGGTGCCCGGCTACCACTGTCATCCACTTGGAAGGGTATCTATATAGGAGATCCTTGATAGAGAA
>NW_006921820.1:1510465-1523039 GCF_000298275.1 Orycteropus afer afer | reverse complement strand
AACTGTGGTCAATGACATGAGACAAAGTATATGTGAACTGCTGTATGGAAAGTGAATTTGCTCTGTAAATCTTCACCCAAATCACAATTAAAAAAATAAATAAACAAAAAAGAAAGACAAGTTCTGATGCTACTCCTCCTCCTAGAACATTTCAATGGGTTTGAACTACCCAGTTTTTGATTAGGAGCCCAGAGCGTAACCATTTCCATCAGCAGGTTTCCTTTCATGAGCTCCAGAATCAGTGTTCTACATTTTAAAACCCCAAAGAAACAGTTTGCAGTAGCAACCAAAGGATTATGAAATTCAGAAACTTAGTCATACCTGGCAGCAGACATTTATAAACCCTATGAGCTCCCAATTGTATTGACCTGAGAATAGTTATGAATCTCTGATAAATCAATAAATGGATGAAGATTTAAAATTACCTCACTCAGAGGAAATAACAATTTTGCTAAAAGTAGACTAAATAATACTATAGTTGGAAATGTGGCCTTTTATAAGCATTTAAAATTCTCATTCTTCTTGTCCTACTTTCTCTCCACTAGGGCCCCTGGACTTGCTAATATGCATGTAAACATTTGCATGTTTTTCTCAGTTTATAGGACTGTAAGTATGATAGACTGTATTTACTATACATTAAAATAATTAATAAATCCCTAAAACACTTTCTCCTAAAATGAAAATTAGGCCTAAAATTGGTAGTAAATAGGTATTTTCCCCATGGGTTTTAAGAAATGCTAATGCCCTGAAAACTGTTTCAAACTGTTAGACTTAAAATTTTATATCAAACATACAATTAAACATCCCATTTTATTGACATCAGCTTTAAAAACATTAATTTGATTAAAAAATTTGACTGCTAACTAGAAGGGTGGCAGTTCAAACCCATCAGCCACTCCTCGGAAGGAAGACTGGGCAATCGACTTCCACAGAGATAACACCTCGGAAACCTATGGAGTAGTCACTATGAGTCGTAACCAACTTGATGGCAATTTTTTTTTTTTTTTTTGAGATGAAGAAAGCAAATTCAAGATCTCTGAGAACATATAGAATATTCTGCAATATTAAATCATAAAATCTCTGTATACCTTATAAAACATGTATGAAGACGTTGTTGTTGTTATGTGCTGTCGAGTCAGACTCGACTCATAGCAACCCCTCCTTGGGTTTCCGAAGCAGTATCACTATGGAAGTAGATTGCCCCCTCTTCCTTCTGAGGAGTGGCTGATGGGTTTGAACCACCAGCCTTCTGGTTAGCAGTCAAGTGCCTTAGGTACTATGCTACCAGAGCTCCTATGAAGACATTAGTATTGTGAAATGTGGTCATTTTTGCCTTGTCTTGATTATAAGACGTGTCATTATTTACTGTGGTAGCATTATGGTACTCTTGTATAACTAAAATAGCTATCAAAAACTCAATCATAAAAAACACCAGTTACTGGTCTGATAGAGAGTGATGGAACCCCTGAGGCTGTGGCCCTAAGACACCCTTCAAACCTGGAACTGAACCAAACTTTGGGATCACCTTGCAGCCAAGTGCTCGGTTGTTGTTAGGTGCCACTGAATTGATTTAGACTCACAGAGACCCCATGTGACAAAGCAGAACTGCCCCATAGGATTTTCTAGGCTGTAATCCTTATGGGAAATTGCCAGGTCTTTCTCCTGTGTAGCTGCTGGGTGGGTTCAAACTGGCAACTTTTTGGTTAGCAGCCAAGCACTTAACCACTTGTGCCACCAGAGCTTCTTTAGTAGGGGGGCAGTTCTACTGTGTGGGGTCGCTAAGAGTCAGAATGAACTCGATGGCACATTCCACCATCACCACCACCACTGTTTGGGAAAAGACCCAAAACAACTAGAGTTCTGGAAAATAATTTAAACTGCTTAGCCAAGATTGCCACTGAGAACTCTACCTCTAGTTTCCAAGCGCTCCAATCTAAGAAATGTGGGCTGGTGTAGTTCCTCTGTGAGAGCTTAAATAAAATCTGCCCACAACTGCTAGTTTAGTTTAGCACAAAAAATACACATCACTGAGAAGACTGGCTAGTCATAAAAAAAAAACTGTCTCTAGGACTTTGTAACAATTAGTCATCAGTGCTTTTCTCAGAGAACAACTTGAATAAAGTTCAAAATCCTTCCATGCTCCCAGGGTACAGGATACATCTATGAAAGTGCTGCTGATCTATAGTTTACCTAAGTCATCCTACATCTTTTTCATTCATTATATATTCACTTGTGATGGTTACCGTTATGTGTCAACTTGGCTAGGCTATGATTCTTACTGGTTTGGCAGACATTGGACAGATTGCTCTCCCATAATGCATAATGTAATCATCCTCCATTTTGTGATCTGATGTAAACAGCTAATCAGTAGAAAGCCAATTTCCTTGAAGGTGTGGCTTGCATTCAATATACATGGATGTTGTGGAAAAGCTCATTCTCTGTTGATCCTGAATTTAACTCATTGTTTTCTAACCTGTGGTTCTTGGTACTTGAACCAGAAGGCTGCCATCTGACCAGCTGATTTTGGGTTCATCAGCCCGTGCAACCACATGAGTCAGGAGCCTTTAGCCTGACACCTGACCCATGGATTTGGGATTTGCCAGCCTCTATTGAACCCACCATCCACTCCTCGGAAGGAAGGTTGGGCAATCCTACTTCCGTAGTGATACTGCCTCGGAAACCCACGGACAGGTTGCTATGAGTCGGGTTTGACTCGACAGCACATAACAACAACAACAACAATTGTGAGAGCCATTTCCCTGAAATAAATCTCTCTCTCCCTCTCTCTATACACTTCACTAGTTTTACTCCTCTAGAGAACCCAGAAGACATCACTAAGTATAATATGTACCAGGTACTCTCTTAAGACTGGAGAATACAATAGTTAACAGTCTCTTGTCCTCATGAAAATTAGTCTGAAGTGAATGATATTAAACACATATAACAATAAGCAAAATTTAAAAATCTTAAATGCTATGAAGGACAGAGAGCTATATAATGACAGTGGAAGATCTGATTTAGACTGAGGGCCTCTTTGAAGAAATAACACATAAGCTAAAAGCTAAATGTTAAGTAGGTACATTCCATGCTGAGGAACTAGGTCATTCATTAGGCCTACAGGTAAGAAAGAACTTGGTGCTTCGGAGGAAGTGAAAGGCAGCTAGTGGATTGGACAAAAATGAGCAAAGGAAGAGTGAAGAGAAACAAACAGGAATAAAATCCTGAAAACTTAGGGCTATGTTAAAGATTTAGATTTTCCACAAAGTACAACAGCAAACTTTTGAGGCATCTCAAGGAGGGACGTGATGTGATATTTGTTTTTTAAAGGATCATTCTGATTCCCGCATAAAGAAGCGATTGATGGATGATAAGGAGTCCCTGGGTAATATAAAAGGTTAAGCACTTGACTACTAGGTGAATGGCTGGCAGTTTAAACCTACCCAGAGGCTCCTTGAAGACAAACCTGGACAACTGTTCTCAAAATGTCACAGCTTGAAAACCCTATTGAGCAGTTCTCCTCTGCACACATAGGGTCGCCATAAAGCCAGTATCAACTCAACAGCAGCAGCAACAAAGAATGGATCTATAAAGATCAGTTGGGAGACTACTGCAATTGTCCACTACAGCAAGATGGCAGCTTAGCAAAGGTCAGTGGTAGCTGAGATGGAGCAAAGACGGCTGATTTAAGACATATTCAGGAGGAAGAATAAACAGAATCTTATAGTGATGTGGATGACAGTGGGTGAGGTAGTGTGAGGTCTCTAGAATTAACCCAAGACTTACAGTTTGAGAAATTACATGGAGGTGCTGTTTATGGAGATAAGGAAGACTGGAGATGTAGATTTAGGGAAAAGATAAAGGGTTTAAAAATGAGTATTTTCATTTTAAGGTAACTGAAACAAAACGGAAAGGAGGAGCTCGATACAGGAATCTACAACTCAGAAATCTGGGCTGCAGACAGGAACTTAGGAGTTTTCATCAGAAGTCTAAATGGGTCTACAGGAGCTGCATTCCTTCTGGAGGTTCTCGAGAGAATCTGTTTTCTTGCCTTTTCCAATTCTAGAAGTTCCCTACATTCCTTGGTTCAAGGTTCATTCCTCCATCTTCAAAGCCAACAAAGTAACATCTCCTCTACTTTCTGACTTCTGCTTCTGTCCTTGTATCTTCCCTCTATCTCTGGCCCTCTTAACCCCCTGTTAAGACCCTTGCGATTACAGATATAATCCAGGATAATATTCCCATCTCCTTAATTTAATCACATCTGCAAAGTCCCTTCTGCCATGTAGGTTAACATATTCACAGGTTCTAGGGATAAGGACATAGACATCTCTTGGGGGCCATTATTCATCCTACTATTGTCAGACTTATGCCCTTTCTTGTATTTTCCATTCCTTTTTCTCTCTATGCTTCAGCCTGGATATTTTCTATTGCTCAAGTTTGTAATTACTATCCTCTCCTTTGCTATGTTCCATCTTCTGTTAAACATATATCTTGTGTTCTTAATTCTAATCACTTTATTTCAGTTTCTAGAATTTCCCAGTTTCTTTTTTAGATTCCATTTCTCTGGTGAAATTTTCCTTCTTGGCATCTATTTTCTTTAACATAATAGTTTCAGTGCATATCTACTAATTCTAATATCTGGATCATTTCTACATCTGTTTTTGTTGTCTGCATTTTCTCTTGGTTTTATTCTTTTCATATGCTTGGTAATTTTTGTCTGCATCATAATAGACCTTGTATGTGAAAACTGTACAGCACTGAATGATGTTTTTCACCCTATCTTCTGGAATGTAGCAGAAGGGCAGACTATTTTATTTCAGTAAGTAAGCTGATTTAAAAGCAGGGTAGCAATTTCTGTAGGCTCTCTCTCTATCTGGTTTGCTCCACTTAAGGGTATAGCCTTCTATGGATTTACCTGAGAGCCTGGAGAGTTTATAGGACCTTTCTACCTTGGAAAAAGAGCAAAGATATCTCCTTGAAGACTAAGGTGTGCCTAACTCAAGCCATAGTATTTTCAATCACCTCATACGCATGTGAGAGAGCTGGACAATGAATAAGAAGACCGAAGAGTGAATGCTTTTGAGTTGTGGCATTGGCAAAGGATGCTGAAAGTACCGTGGACTGCTAAATGAACTAACAAATCTGACCTGGAACAAGTGCAGCTGGAATGCTCCTTGGAAGTGAGAAGTGCCAGACTTCGTCTTACCTACTTTGGTCATGTTGTCAGAAGGGACCATTCTCTGGAGAAAGATGTCATGCTTGGTAAAGTGGAGGGTCAATGAAACAGGGGAAGGCCCTCAACAAGATGGACTGACACGTGGCTGCAGCGATGGGCTCAGGTATAATAGGGGTCATGAGGCTGGCACAGGACCGGGCAGTATTTCGTTCTGTTGTACATAATTTCACTATGAGTTGGAGATGACTTGATGGCACATAACAACAACCTTAGAGGAATTTCACTCTCCTTTTCAAGGGCTTTCTGCTTAGCTTCATAGCCTCTGACCCTGTGCAGCAAATACCCTGAGAGAAAAACAAGTTTGAAAATAATTTCTCAATGCCTTCATACTCTCCAGGATTATGGTCCCTCAAGTCCTGGCTACTTGGAGAACTCCAAACTTTAATTTTTATCTACTAAGAGTACTAGCTCCTCTACTTCTACATAAACCCTTAGTTTTACAACCTCTCCTTCTGTTCTAAGAACTAATAAATTCCTAAACAGGAAAAGAGAAACGTAGAATATCAGTCCAATTTTCTGAAGTTCTTTTGGCTCCATGATTTTGGTTTCTCAAGTCCTGGCTGCCTCAGTAGGTCTCTGATGCATTTATTATTTTAAATCTGGCTTTTCTTATAAGGAGCTCTGGTGGTACAGTGGTTAAGGCATTTGGCTACTAACCAAAAGGCTGGTGGTTCGCACCCACTAGCTGCTCTGTGGAAGAAAGATGAGGCAGTCTGCTTCTGCAAAGATTTACAGCCTTGGAAACCCAATGGGGGTTGCTATGAGTTGGAACTGACTCAATGGCAGTGTTAGCCCCCCCCTTGTTGTTCTCAGCAAAAGCATTGCTCTGTAGCAATTTTGCCCACCAGAATAAGAAGTGGAAAATCATAACTGGTTCCTGAATCCAAATTCTAATGCTCATCAGCTGTGTGACTTTGGGCAAATTATTTAACCTAGACATTTACACTTTTTGAGTTGCAATGTTCTCTTACATAAAATGAAAATAATACTATCTAATAAGGTTGCTGTGAGGGTGTGATGAATAATTTAAATGTGTCTGTAAAATTCTTGGTAATGACATTTATTGAGGGATTACTAGGTGCCAGGAACTTTATATGAATTTAATGGTGTAATGTAGATGTAATTATTATCCTTCCTTTTTTTCCCCCAAGATCACATATTGGAAGTGATGGAGCTAGAATATGACTCTAGTATACTTGGTTTTTAATTTTTTTAAACTTTTTAAAATTGTGATCTGGGTAAAGGTTTACAGAGCAAATTCATTTGCCACACAGCAGTGCATACACGTTTTATGACATTGACTGTAACTCCCCACAAATGTAACAGCTCTCTTCCCACTTCCTCCCTGTAGCTACCTCTTCCCTGTGTCCTTCCTTCTTGCATACTCCCCACCCCCTACAGCTGTCTCCCTGTGCCAACACTGCTCTTCTGTGCTTCCATGACTGATCACTCCAAGGAGTGTATTGCCCTGATGTAAATGTTCACCCCATATGCCTGTCTATTGTTGGCCACAGGAATGAACTCACTTCCAGATCTGAAGGGCAACTAGGGGCTGTAGTCTCAGAGGTCTCACCAGGCTCTGTCAGACTAGCGAACTTGTTTTTTTTTTTAAATGATTTTGAGTTTTATTCCACATTGTTCTCCCACTCTACCCAGGATTTCCTGCATGAAACCCCCTCCGAGTGGTTGACAGTGGTAGCCAGGAACCATCTAGATCTTCTGGTCTCATGGTCACATAGGCTGAGGACTGCATGGTCTACCAGTTCATTGGACTAATTGCTTCCATGCATCTTTGTTTTTCTTCATTCTTCTTTGCTCTGGATGAGGAGAGACCCATTGCTGCATCTAGATGACTGCATGCAAGCTTTCAAGATCCCAGTGGCTATTCACCAAAGTAGAAATTAGAACAATGTTTTTGTGTAGTACGTTATGCCAGTTGAGCTTGATGTCCCCTGTGACCATGGTCCCAAGCCCAGGGGTCCAGCTACTTGTCCCCTCCAGGTAGCTGGCTGTGCCCAGAAGCCACCACAATCATTCTGTATTTCCCTGGCCCTTAGCAAGCACCTCAACTGGTTGTGTTTTTTCGCCTGAAGGGGTGACCCAAACCTTCCTTTCTGAAGGGTCTGGGCTGTTAGCAGTCATATAAGAATTGGGTTGCTGTAATTTTCCATTGACTTTGATCACAGGGCCCTTTGTCTTTTGATCCAGAGGCATGAGGAAGCCAAAATGGTTGGGTGGCATTCTTAATTTCCAGTTCAATGCAATCAGTATTGTGCCTCCAGGTGGGAGTGTTCCTTCCTTTGGAACTAAGATCTCCAGACCCACAGAGCATAGGGTAGCAGGGACAGGAAGCAAAAATTTTTTGAGTAGGTTACTAGGGGTAATAGTGAGTGGTACCACTCCTGTTTCCACCCCTTGGTTCCTGGACCCGTGAATCCTGGCTATTGGAGAAACAGAACCATATATTGGACGCTGGTTTAGAGCATATACAACCTCCTGGAGAACACTGCCCCAACCCTTCAAGGTACTGTCACCTAGCTGGTGCCGTATTTGTGTTTTTAAGAGGCCATTCCATTGTTCTATCAAGCCAGCTCCTTCAGGATGATGGGGAACATGGTTAAGACCAGTGAATCCCATGAGGATAGGCCTACTGCCACACTTCATTTGCTGTGAAGGGAGTCCCTTGATCTGAAGCAATGCTGTGTGGGATACCATGACAGTGGATAAGGCACTCTATAAGTCCACAGATAGTAGTTTTGGCAGAAGCACTGCGTGCAGGGAAGGCGAATCCGTATCCAGAATAAGTATCTATTCCAGTAAGAACAAAATGCTGTCCTTTCCATGATGGAAGTGGTCCAATGTAATCAACCTGCCACCACGTTGCTGGTTGATCGTCTCGAGGAATGGTTCCGTATTGTGGACTCAGGGTTGGTTTCTGCTGCTGGCAGATTGGGCACTTGGCAGTGGCGGTAGCCAAATCAGCTTTGGTAAGTGGGAGTCCATGTTGCTGTGCCCATGCAAAACCTCCATCCCTGCAACCATGGCCACTTTGTTCATGAGCCCATTGACCAATGACAGGAGTAGCTGGGGAAAAAGGATGGCTGGATTCCACTGAACGTGTCATTCTATCCACCTGATTATTAAAGTCCTCCTCTGCCAAGGTCACCTTCTGTTGGGCATTCACTTGAGACACAAATATCTTTACTCCTTTGGCCCATTCAGAAAGATCTATACACATACCTCTTCCCCATACATCCTTGTCACCAATTTTCCAATCATGCTCCTTCCAAGTCCCAGACCATCCAGCCAAGCCATTAGCCACAGCCCATGAATCCGTATATAATCACACATCTGGCCATTTCTTATTCCATGCAAAGTGAACAGCCATATGCACAGCTCGAAGTTCTGTCCATTGGGAGGACTTCCCTTCACCACTGTCCTTCAAGGAAGTCCCAGAAAGGGGCTGTAGTGCTGCTGCTGTCCACTTTCGAGTGGTGCCTGCTTATCACACAGAACCATCTGTAAATCAGGCATGAGTTTTCTCTTCCTCAGTCAATTGATCATAAGGAACTCTCCATGAGGTCATAGGTGCAGAGTAGGAGAGGGAAGGTAATGTGACTGGAGTGGAGACCATAGGCATTTGGACCACTTTCTAATGTAACTTACTTGTGCCTTCAGGTCCTGCTCAAGCCTGATCTCTGATATACCACTTCCATTTAATGATGGAGTGCTGCTGGGCATGTCCAACTTTTTGACTGTGTGGCTCAGACAACACCCAGTTCATGATGGGTAGTTCAGGCCTCATGGTGACTTGGTGGCCAATGGTTAGGCGTTCAGTCTCTACTAAAGCCCAACAACAAGCTAAAAGCTGTTTCTCAAAAGGAGAGTAGTTATCTGCAGAGGATGGCAGGGCTTTGCTCCAAAATCCCAAGGGTCTGTGTTGCGATTCACCAATAGGGACCTGCCAAAGACTCCAAACAGCATCTCTATCCACTACACACTTCAAGCACCATTGGACCAGCTGGATCATATGACCCAAGTGGCAGAGTAGCCTGCATGACAGCCTGAACCTGTCGCAGAGCCTTCTGCTGTTAAGGCCATCCCATTTGTGGTATATTCCTGTCAGAGCGATACTAGGTAACCTGAACAGAATTTGGTACCGAGAGAGTGGGGTGCTGCTCTGACAGATATCTAAAATGTGGAAACAGGAGTGGAGTGCATCCTTGACCTAAGATGTTGGCAGAGAGACCCCAGCATATGGCATGACAGACAGCAGGAGCAGAGCAAGAGATCGGCATGAGAGACGGCAGGAGCAGAGTGCAGACACCGGCATGAGACATAGCAGGAGCAGAGCTGAGAGAACTGGCATGAAACAGTGATAGCCTTACCAGCCCATAAAGGAGAAAGCTTGATGCCTTTGGGTAGGCGGCTTCCTGGCAGAGTGGGTTGCCTTGGGGCATTAATTGGTGAAGAGACTGGTGAAAAATGGAGTAGCAGGTTGGCCAGCTCACGGAGCAAGAAAGCTGAGTGGTTTTGGGGCAGGAAGGCTTACTGTGGAGTGGGTTGCCTTTGGCATTAATCAGCAGAAGCAGAGAGACCAAGGAAACAGAAGCAAAGCTGCCTCAGCCTGAAAGGGTAGGACCATGGCCTTTGGGGGTGGAACCACCACAGCCCCCTAAGTTTCAAAGAGCCAGGCCTTCACTAATTTGGTTCTGGAGTGTGGGGCTGCTCATTCATGTGAGCCAGTGGGATGGACCCACAGCCGCTACCCAAGAGTGAGGGGGCAGGGCTGCCATACCCAAGAGGAAGAGGAATGGGGCCCACCAGGCCAAGGGGGTGAGGTTGCCACTTAGAGGAACTAGGGGATTGGAGCCACCCAGTGAGAGAGATCTGTACAGATTCCACCCAACGAAGATCTGTACAGATGCCAAGTTGACAAGGTGTGGAATTGTGGTGGTTATATTTGTGTGTCAACTTTGCTGGGCCTGGTTGAGTGGCTGGGCAGCTGGTGGTAGTTATTCCCCATGATGAGACTGGCAATCAATTCCATGGTGGGATCTACCACAAGCAGCTGAGTAGCTGCATTGGGTATGTGGTCTGCTTTCCATATATAAGAAGCAGCTTTGGGTATGGTCGCTAGCTTATGGCACCTTGAACCCTGTATGTAGCCATGTCGTTGTTCAGCAGCCTGCCATGCTCTGCTGACCTTGGGACTTATAATGGACTTGAATTAATGGCCTGCTGTGTGATTTGGTAATATCAGAACTGTGCCTTGTTACCTGTCAACCTTGGGTTTAGCAACCTCAGCAGCCAGCAGCTGTCTGAGTGAAGAAAAGCCTCTAGCTTCAGTGGCCCAGGAGCAAGCGCAGAGCTGAAGCCCAAGGCTGAGGGGCTTTCACCCAGCCCCTTGAGCCTGGGACTTTGAACTTGGACTTCTAGCCTCCTGAACTATAAGAGAATAAATTCCTGTTTGTTAAAGCCATTCCGTCTGTGGTATGTATTTTTGTCAGAGCAGCACTAGGTAACCAGAACACTCACCAAACTAACGTGTAGAACACCTCATTTCTGTGAACTATGTTATGCCAATTGACTAAGCTGTCCCCTGAGACTACGGTACAAAGCCTTTAACCCTATAAACCAATCCTGTGAGTTGTTTGGATATATCTAGGAAGCCTCCTAACTGTCCCCTAGCACTTGTTCTTAATAACTACTCAACACCGCTTCTGTGATACTGCTTTAATATAGTGCCAGACACCAGTAAGTCCTCAATAAATGCCAGTTATTACTGAACCGAAAAGACAAATGCTTCAGAATTGACACTAATACATAAGTTTTTCCACTGTTTTCTTATTTTTCTCCTTTCCATTTTTGCAAAAACATTTTTATAACATCTTTCAATGTATTTAAACAAAGCTATTACGAAAGACAGATGCCTAATAGCTCAGAGTGGATAGGTAATATAATACTTTGCTTCACTATTATTCTATTGTTGGATATTTAGAAGGTTTTAATTTTTTAAAACACTATAGATTTCAGTAGTATTAACATGTGTGTCTATAACTGTTTTCCTTATTTGAAGTATTTCCTCAGAATAAAGTCTAATGAGTAGAATTATTGGCTCTAGGAGTATAAACATTTTATTATTCTTGATACAACAGCTATATTGTTTTCTCAAAGTTGTAGTAATTATGATACTATCAATAACAAAAATGAAATGTCTGTATCGGGACTAGGAATGAACATTATGGAGCACAGAAATGAAGAAAGTGTGAGGATGGTATGATAGGGAAGAGAAGTATAAATTTTATGGCTGGGAAAGAAATAAGTAGAGTAGCTGGATACTATTAATTATGAAACAGGCATTAGTTTTGACTAAAGAGATAGGATGGCAGAAGACTGGACTTTGCTGAAAATTTAAAGCACTGAATACAAACATGCACGTATCTGCAGATGCATATGATTTTTATCAAGTCTACATTGTACTACTTCAAATAAAATGTTTCTATGATAGTTTTCAAAGATCTATGCCCCTCACCTCCAACAGTGCTATCTTGGATAAAGACAGAATATTATTCAGGTTGCAGGTTACAGATAGACTATCTGATACATCAGGGTTCTTTCTACCTGATCTTCAGTATTACTTCTTATTCTTACCTATCATCAAATATTTAGTAACTTTGTGTGTGGATCTTTATTATTGTTGTTTTAAGATACACAGAAATAATCTCTTTTAACAATAAGTCATGTATTAAACTATTAAAAATTTTACATATGAATTACATAACAACCACAGATTGTTGTTTTCATTAGTTTAGTCAACTTGGTAAAACAAAATGGGAAGCAGGTCTACGTTCTAACGCCCATTTTACACTCATTCTGCAGGTAATGTAGGACCTTAGTTGCCTTATCTAAAAATCAGGATTATACTTTATACAACTAAAAGCCAGAACTGGAACATAGCATCTCTTGTTTTATATTCTTAATGCTAAATTTGTGTTGTAAGTATATTTGGAAATAAATGAAGGTATCTCCTCCCCTTTTTTTTTGCTACCACCTACCAAGTTCTGACTATCTCATTAACTTTGTTATCATGTTAGACTTGAAGTTATTACTTTAAATAAAGGTTACTTTATGGGACTCTCTTGGGGCCAAACATTTGTCTACCCTTTATACAATCAGATGAATTTCTTTGTATATATTCTAAGGCAGTTGCTTTCCTACCACTCCTATCAGATTTTGGGGTAGTATGTGACTGATCAGGAGCTCTGGTAGCATAGTGCCTAAGGCACTTGACTGCTAACCAGAAGGCTGGTGGTTCAAACCCACCAGCCACTCCTC
>NW_006921820.1:1480786-1510365 GCF_000298275.1 Orycteropus afer afer | reverse complement strand
GGAAACCCAAGGAGGGGTTTCCAACTCAACGGTACATAACAACAACAACAACATGTGACTGATCATCTAGGAGAAACAGAAAAGGACTTGAATATGTGGGTTTAACTCTACCAAGAACTTTCTCTTTGTCGAAAGTAGTCTGGGCATCTACTACTGTAGTGATACCGCCTTGGAAACTCAAGGAGAGGTCGCTATGAGTTGGGTCCAATTTGACGGCATATAACAACAAGTAAAAAAATAAAATAAAACAAACAGCAACAGAAAATCATTTCTTTGCTGCTTCTTGATATCATAGGAAAGTCAGTGACTGACTTTCAAAATTCCATTTCAAACTCTGTTTCTAGTTCCATTAGGAGCTCTGGTGGTATAAATTTTAGTAATGATGTTGAGAGATCATTGAGTAACAGAATGAATACTGGTCCTGAGAGGATCTGCTTTCAAATCTTGCCTCTACTTACTATGTTAGGTGACTTTGGGCAAGTGACCTAACCTCCCGGTGTCTCAATTCTTATACACAGAATGTAGCTATTATATATCTAACCTGTTAGATTAATATCTGAAAGTGCCTGTTGTTGTTGTTGTTATGTCCCGTTGAGTCGAACCCCACTCATAGCGACCCCTCCTTGGGTTTCCAAGGCAGTATCACTACGGAAATAGGTTGCCTCATCTTCCTTCGGAGGAGTGGCTGGTGGGTTTGAACCAAGCCATCCTTCTGGTTAGCAGTCAAGTGCCTTAGGCACTATGCTACCAGAGCTCCCTGAAAGTGCCTTGCACAATACTTGATAAATAAATGTTAGTTGAATGGGCATTGGAATAATGGCTAAATGTAATTTAAATATCATTTAGAAAATAAGGAGAGTGCCAGTGAATAAAAATACTTTTTAAACTGATTCAAAGTAGGAGATAGCTTGGTTTCTAACCCACTGCCACCGAGTTGATTCTGGCTCATAGCAACCCTCTAGGGCAGAACTGCCCCAAGGCTGTAAATCTTTAGGAAAGCAGACTGCCTCATCTTTCTCATGCAGAGCGACTGGTGGGTTTGCACTGTTGACCTTTTGCTTAGCCATACAATGCTTTAAACAAGTGCCACCAGAGCTCCTGGTTTGGTTTCTAGGTTCCTCAAAATCCAAATTCTTTAAAGACGCCATTAGAGATGATATTCTTCACACGTTCCAGTAATCCCAAAATCAAACTCATTGTCTGAGTTGATTCTGATTCACAGCAACCCCCATTTGTTTTCCATGGCTGTAAATCTTTATAGAAGCAGACTGGCTTGTCTTTCTTGCGTGGAGCTCTTGGGTTCAAACCACCGACCTTTTCGTCAGCAGCTAAAATCCCTTAACCACTATACCACCGGAGCTGCTTTCTCATGTCCCAGTAGATAACCATTTAATAGCATGGAAACATTTATATTATTAAAAGCAATAACCAACTGGAAAAATAATTTTATGTGTGTTCAATTAGTCCAGAAAATTATGGTGGTGAAATTGTGATGAACTCAATACACTCATATATTGCTGCTGCCATCAAAACTTAGCATAACTTTTTTTTTTTTTTTTAAACTGTGATTTGGGTGAAAATTTACAGAGCAAATTCACTTTCCATACAGCAGTTCACATACACTTTGTCTCATGACATTGACTACAATTTACCACAATGCAATAGCTCCCCTCCCACTTCCTCCCAATAGTTACTTCTTCCCTGTGTCCATCCCTCCATGCACTCCTGCCCCCAAGCTGTCTCCCTGTGCATAAACAGTCCTTCTTTCTCTCATGATTATTCTCTCCAAGAAGTGTATCTACCTCAGGTAAATGTTCAACTCATATGCCTGTCTTTTGTTTGGCTGGAAGCCACAGGTGTCCAGACCTGAAGAGCAGCTAGGGGCCACAGTCTCAGTGGTTCCACCAGGCTCTATCAGACCAGCAAATCTGGTCCCCTCTGTTTTTTTTCCTCCAAATGATTTTGAGTTTTGTTCCACATTGTTCTCCCTCTCTATCCAGGATCTCCTACATAGATCCCACTCTGAGTGGTTGACAGTGGTAGCCAGGCACCATCTAGTTCTTCTGGTCTCATAGTTGTATAGCCTGCGGATCGCATGGCATACTAGTCGCTAGGACTAATTGTTTCCATGAATTTTTGGTTTTCTTCATTCTTCTTTGCTCTGCATGAGGAGAGATCCATCTTTGCATCTAGATGGCTGCTTGCAAGCTTTTAAGATCCCAGTTGCTACTCGCCAAGTAGGAGGTGGACCAATGTTTTGTGTAGTATGTTATGCCAGTTGAGCTTGATGTCCTGTGACTATGGTCCCAAGCCCACAGGTTCAACTACTTGGACCCTCTGGATAGCTGGCTGTGACCAAGAAGTGACTACAACCTTACCCCTTGTCAGCTCTACTATACACCTGGGAATTTGGATCATACAAATAAACTTATAGGACCACTGTCTGCCAATCCTAAACAGGGTCTTGGGTACACTCTCCGCTTCACAGACATACCTACTAGTTCAGCCTGTCCACCCATCTATCCACCCGTATACCCATGTTAAAACTTAGCATAACTTTTAAAATAAATAATATACCTTTTTTTTTTTTGAGAATTCTAAAATGCTCTTAGAACCAATAATCCCAGTCATAGGAAATTATCCTAAGCAAATAATTCAAACAAGGAAAACAGTTACAGCTTTGTTTACTGCTGTATTTTTAGTGCTTAGAATAGTGGCTAGCACTGAAAAGGTGCTCAACAAATATTTCTTGAAATGAGTACCTTTATTTGCATGTATTTCTCCAAATCACTGCCCTTGGTTCCTTCTCATTAAGATTTACCTATTTTCATCACCTAAGGATAGTTTTAGAGAGAAATTCTATCATCTTTGTCTAGCCTTTGTTCTCTTACCTTCCCCACCAACTTCAGGTTGATTACTATCAGATTCCCTTACCTTATGATGCTCTCACCCTCTGGACTCAGTTGCCTTTCACACAGAAGCCAAACTGTGTACTATAACCCTGGCCTAATCAGGAAGGAATCTGAAGCTTCCTTCCAGATCCTCAGACATCTTCTTCCTTTGTCAACTGTCTCTGGTCTAACCCTTTACTTCATGGTCTACTTCATTAAAACAAAAAGATAGTAAAAAACAAAAAAGTTCATATCCATCCTCAGCTGATCCTCAAAGTACAACAAGCATCTGTACCTAGTTGCTTTAATTTCCCTCTAGGACCTGACGAACTATCACCATCTTGTTTTCACCTCTCTTGCTTCCTTCTTCTAGCCCCATGCAAAATTCTCCATCTCCCATAAATCTCTCTTTCTCTCCCTCTTTAGATATAATTCTCATACTATAAAATTCACCATTTTAAAGTTTACAATTCAGTAGTTTTCTTAAAATATATTCACAAGCTTATGCAACCATCAACTCTAACCCAAGAACATGTTCATCATCCCAAAAAGAAACTCCATACCCATAAGTACATACCCCTGTCCCCACCTCCTCTAGCCCCTGGCAACCACTAATCTGTCTCTATGGATTTGCCCATTCTATATAAATAGATTCATGTAACAGTTGGCCTTTTATGTCTGCTTTCTTTCATTTAATTTAGCATAATGTTTTCAAGGTTCATCTATGTTGTAGTATTCATCACTAATTCATTCCTTCTTACAGCATTATATGGCTAACCACATTTTGTTTACTCATTCATCGATTTTTGGACATTTAGGTTTGTTTCCATTTTATTATAAATAATGCTGTTACGAGCATTCACGTACGAGTCTTTGTGTGAACGTTTTCAATTTTCTTGGGTACATTCCCAGAAGCCGGACTGCAAGTTAAGTATCTTTTGATACCCAAATTTATTTGTTTTCTCAGTTTAGATAGCAGGGGATATCTCTTACAATGCAATCATCTTTAAATTGACGTTCCTACAGTTCCACTCACATACCTGCCATCTTCATGAGCTCTGGTGGTGTAGTGCCTAATGCATTTGACTGCTAACCAGAAGGCTGGAGTTTCAAACCCACCGGCTGTTTTTTAGAAGGATGATTGAGCAATCTACTTCCATAGTGATACCACCTCGGAAACCCAAGGAGGGTTCACTATACATCGGATCCAACTCGACAGCAATGAGTTTGGTTTTTGGTTTTGACCTGCCGTCTTCAGAGTCTACATCTTGTTGTTAGGTGCTGCTGAGTCGTCTCTGACTGATAGCGACCCTATGCACAGCAGAACAAAACACTGCCCGGTCCTTTGCCAGCTCCACAATCCTTGCTATACTTCAGCCCATCATTGCGGTCACTGTGTCAATTCATCTCATTGAGGGCCCCTCCCCTTTTTGTTGACCCTCCACTTTACCACACATAATATCCTTCTCTTGGATATCCTTCTTACAACATGACCAAAGTAGGTAAGACGAAGTCTGGCCATTCTCCCTTCCAAGAAGCATTCTGGCTGCACTTCTTCCAGGACAGATTGGTTAGTTCTTTTAATATTTCACGGTACTTTCAGCATTCTTTGCCAACACCACAACTCAAAAACATTGACTCTTCTTCGGTCTCCCTTATTCACTGTCTAGCTCTCACATGCATATGAGGAGACTGAAAATACCATGGTTTGTGTCAGGGGCACTTTAGTCTTCAAGGAGACATCTTCGCTCTTAAGCACTTGAAAGAGGTCTTTTGCAGCTGATTTGCCCAGTGTTATATATCGTCTGATATCTTGACTGCTGCTTCCATTGGTGTTGATTGTAGAATCAAATAATATGAAGTCTCTGGCAACTTCTATCTTTTCTCCTTTTATCGTGATGCTGCTTATTGGTCCAGTTGTGAGGATTTTTGTTTTCTCTATATTGAGGTGTAATCCATACTGCACACTGTAGTGTTCAATTTTCATCAGTAAGTGCTTCAAGTCATCCTCGCTTGCAGCAAGCAAAGCTGTGTCGTCTGCGTATCACAGGTTGTTAATGAGCCCTCCTCCAATCATGATGCCATGTTCTTTTTCATATAGTCCAGCTTCTTAGATTATTTGCTCTGTGTACAGACTAAGAATGATGAAAGGATACAACCCTGATGTACTCCCTTCTTAATTTTAAACCATGCAGTGTCCCCTTGTTCTCTCTGAACAACAGCCTCCTGGTCTATGTATGGGTTCCTCATGAGTACAATGAAATGTTCTGAAATTCCCATTCTTCTCAATGTTATCCACAATTTGTTATGATCCACACAACTGAATGCTTTTCACAGTTAATAAAACACAAGTAAACATCTTTCTGGTATTCTTTATTTTCAGCCAAGATCCACCTGACATCAGTAATGATATCCCTCATTCCACGTCCTCTTCTGAATTCAGCTTGCATTTCTGGAATTTCTGTCAATATACTGCTGCAACCCGTTTTTGAATGATCTTTGGGTAAGATTTTACTTGCATGTGGTATTAATGATTAAAAAACAAAATGAAACAAACACCAAACTCACTGCTGTCCAGTCAGTCCTGACTCATGGCAACCCCTGCTTGGGTCTGCGAGGTGTTAGAGATGGAAGTACACTGTGCAATCCTCCTTCCGAGGAGTGGCTGGAGGGTTTGAACTGCCAACCTTCTGGTTAGCAGTCAAACGTCTTAGGCACTATGCCACCAGACCTCACAGATTGTTAAGGTAATTTCCACATTCTGTGGGATCACCTTTCTTTGGAATGGGTACAAATATGGATTTCTTCCAGTCAGTTGGCCAGGCAGCTGTCTTCCAAACCACTTGGCATAGCCAAGTAAATGCCTCCAATGCAGCATCCGTTTGTTGAAACATCTCAATGGGTATTTGGTCAATTCCTGGAGCCTTGTTTTTTTTGCCACTTCCTTCAGTGCAGCCTTGACTTCTTTCTTCAATACCACTGGCCCTTGATCTATGCCACTTCCTTAAATGGATGAACATCAACCAACTCCTTTTGGTAGAGTGACTCTGTGTATTCCTTCAATTTTCTTTTGATGTTTCCTGTATCATTCAATATATTGCCCATAGAATCTTTCAATATTACAACTCGAGGCGTAAATTTTTTTCTTCAGTTCTCTCAGCTTGAGAAATGCTGAGCGTGTTCTTCCCTTTTGGCTTTCCAAATCATTGTCTTTGCATGTCTCATTATAATAACTGACTTTATCTTCTCGAGCTGCTCTTTGAAATCTTCTGTTCAGCTCTTTTATCTTGTCATCCTTCCATTTGCTTTAGCTACTCTTCACTCAAGGGCAAGTTTCAGAGTCTCTCTTCTGACATCCATTTTGGTCTTTTCTTCCTTCCTCATCTTTTTAATGACCTCTTGCTTTCTTCATAGATGATATTCTTGATGTCATCCCACAATTCTTCTCATTTTTGGTCACTGGTGTTCAATGCATCAAATCTATTCTTTAGATGGTCTCTAAATTTAGGAAGGATATATTCAAGGTTATATTTTGGCTCTCATGGACTTGTTTTAATTGTCTTCAACTTCAAGTTGGACTTGCATATGAGCAGTTGATAGTCTGTTCCATAGTCAGCTCCTGGCCTTGTTTTGGCTGAAGATATTGAGCTTCTCCATTGCCTCTTGCCACAGATGTAGTCAATCTGATTCCTGTGTACTTCATCTGGTAAAGTCCACGTATATAGCTGCCGTTTTTGTTGTTGGAAAAAGGTATTTGCAATGAATAAGTCGTTGGTCTTGCAAAATTCTATGATGCGGTCTCCAGCGTTATTTCTGTCACCAAGGCCAAATTTTCCAACTACTGTTGATTCTTCTTTGTTTCCAACTTTTGCATTCCAGTCACCAGTGATAATCAGCACATCTTGATTGCTTATTTGGTCAATTTCAGACTGCTGAAGTTGGTAAAAATCTTCAATTTCCTCCTCTTTGGCTTTGGTGGTTGGTGTGTAAATCTGAACAACAGTAGTTATTAACTGGTCTTCCTTGTAGATGTATGGATATTATCTATCACTGACAGCACTGTACTTCAGGATAGATCTTGAAACATTCTTTATGATGACGAATGATATGCCATTCCTTTTCAATTTGTCATTCCCAGCATAGTAGATCATATGGCTGTCTGATCCACAATGGCCCAAACGAGTCCATTTCAGCTCACTAATGCCTAGGAGCTCTGGTAGCGAGTGCCTAAGGCACTTGACTGCTAACCAGAAGGCTGGTGGTTCAAACCCACTAGCCACTCCTCAGAAGGAAGGTTGGGCAATCTATCTGTAGTGATACCACCTTGGAAACCCAAGGAGGGGTCGCTATGAGTCAGGTCTGACTCAACGGCACATAACAATGACAACAACAATCCCTAGGATATCAATCTTTATGTGTTCCATTTCATTTTTGACAACTTCCAATATTCCTAGATTCATACTTCGTATATTCTATATTCCAATTATTAATGGATCTTTGCAGCTGTTTCTTCTCCTTTTGAGTCATGCCACATCAGCAAACAGAGGTCCCAAAAGCTCTACTTTATCCATATCATTAAGGTAGGTTCTACTCTCATGAGGCAGCTCTTTCCCAGTTACATTTTGAGTACCTTCTGACTTGAGGGGCTCATCCTCTGCCAATGTATCGAACAATGTTTCAACGTTATTCATAAAGTTGTCCAGTAATATAACAGAGTGTTTCACTTAAGACACTCTATACCTTAGTGACAATTTACTTGTTTTTAATTAAATTGACGGCAGGTATAAGTTCTCATAGTTCTGATCATATAGTAGAAGTTTAATATACATTCATGGACATACTGACCTCTAAAATACACAAATGAGGGAATGATGACTTATTCATTCTCTCATTCAATAGATATTTGATTGTTGTATACTATATTGGTCACAGTGTTTGATGCTGGAAATAAATAGTGGGCAAAAGTTATTGATTAGTTTCACCATACCCCAAATGTTCAGTGGACACCGCAAATATTTACTGAATACCTATGATGTGAATAGCATCGTACCATATATGACAGCAGACAAAAAGAGAGGAACAAGATACAGTCTGCAGGCTCTATTGCAGGACATAAAATACACATACAACAACAAAAATAAATAAACAATTGCAATGGATATTAAATTCCAAAAGAAAGGTAAAAATTTCTCAGGAGGGTCAAAGGATGGTGGTTTGGGAAAGTGAAGAGAGAAAAGAGACATCAAAAAATATTTCTTGAAGGTAGTACTTGAAAAGGGACTTCAAAGATGGTGGAACCCCTAAGACTATGGCCCTTAGACACACTTCAGGTCTGGAAATGACCTCACCTCCATGGCTCAACTTTCAGCCAAAGGACAGGCAGATTTATAAGCTGAACAATAATACCAGGGAGGTACACACTCATTAGAACAATCAACTCTGTGAGATCAAAAGGGCAGCATTTCCTCAGGGTGAAAGGTAAGAAGGCAGGAAGGGACAGGAAAGAAGGACGAAGGGAAATGGTAAACACAGGGAGGAAGTGGGAGAGTGCAGTTACATTGTGGGAATTGCAATGAATGCCACAAAATGTGTATGAGTTACTGAATGAAAAACCAATTGCTCTGTAAACTTTCACCCAAATCACAATTTAAAAAAAAGAAAAAAGAAATGACCTCAAACAAAGTGGGCATTTTTATAGATGGGGACTCCTAAGGAAAATAAGAGTTGCAAGCAAAGAGAGAAATAGCATGAGCAAATATAAGCAGGATACAGTACAGAATTTTTTTTCAGAGACCAATCCAGTTTGGTATGTGAAGCTGTGTAATGCGTAATATGGTTATACTGTAGAGTCCTGAAGATTAGGCTTAGTATTTAAGTAAGTATCTTGGGGTAGTACAAATGGTTAATACACTTTGATGTTTACCTAATGGTTGGTGATGTGAGTATACTCGGAGGTGCCTTGAAAAAAAGGTCTGGTGATCTACTTCTGAAAAATCAGCCAATGAAAATCCTACAGAAGACAGTTCTACTCTGACATACATAAGGGGTCACCGTAAGTAAGAACTGACTTGATCGCAATTAGCTGAAAGAATCATTTGAAAGTCTTTCTATAACAATTCAAATTACTTCAATCATTCTTTAAAATCCTTGAAACTTTCCCATTATATACATTTTCCAGGATTTTAAAAGTAATCATGGAAATTAGTGATTTTCCCTTACCACAAGGAACAAAAAGTAAAATCTTGACAGCTGAGTATGCTGCTAGGGGCGAATATAATGGCAATAATTCTAGCACTGCATCCCATTTTCTTGGGAATACGTAAGACTTAAAATATGTGGGTGAAATCTCAGTAGCCAGAGAAACAGAAGACAGACTGGGGCAAAAATAATAGCATTTACTAAGGCCGACTCACAACAGCAAGAAGCTCTCAGCACCAGCCATCCTGCCAAGTGATTTACATGTAAATCCCTGATCCACCACACAACTCCACTTAGGTTTATGCAAACAGGCTCAGAGATGTCAAGTAAATTGCTCAAGTTTACCAGGCTAGTACCACGGGAGAAAAGACCTGTGATCTGCTCCTGTAAAGATTACAGCCTACGAAACCCTATGGGGCAGTTTTACTCTGTCATTTAGGGTTGCTGAGTAGGATTGGTTCCACAGCACACTACAATAGCAACATAACCCTCAATTAACCCCATCACAAAAACAAATCACCACCACCACCACTACCACCAAAACAATAAAATAATAGTTAGCCAGATTTTACAAAGAAAGATAGAGAACAGAATCATGACACATTTGCATTAGGTATAGCATATAGCACTCTGTGGATTATCAAATTTCAATGAGAGTGAATCCAGAATTTTGACCTATTGTTTTAATATTTCGAACTGCTACCAGCAGAGTATCCAGTGACTGCTTCTGGGAACGAAATTGGTTATATAATCTAAAATTAACAATTTTAATTAAAAAATCGAGAATTCTTTTATTGTACATGGCATGTAACAGAAGGAAATTCTCAAATTCATTCACTCAAAGAAATACCAGAGTGCACTTTTTATTATCTAACAAGAGTATAGTTTTTATTTTCTAATTTTGATACCATGTTTCTATTAGAACATACAAAGAAAATTGCAACAAAGGTCACTAAGGGAAAAAAAGTCTTTAGGAGACAGCAAGATTCCTTAGACAAACACTTAAAAAAAATAAAACTCGTTCCACAGACTATCCCACTCCATTTTTCACAAGCTTTTCTAATATTTCTTTGTTGATGGAACCAATGAATAACTGCCACTTATCACAGAACATCTTCTTTCAGATATGTGCTTTATGTATTGCTTTCTCCTGAACAGACAGTTCTTCAAGCTACTAGTCTTTTAGCTGCAGCAATTTTTCTTATTACTATCATATGGCATTTCTTCCATGGAATATCATGAAACCTAATTTACAAAACTCCTTTGCTTTCCAAAGATAGTTTCTAAAAGGCAACACTGCAGTATCTCAATCAATATTTTAACATAATTAAAAAAAAATCTTTTTCATTTAGTTCCATAATCCTTCCATACGTCCTTAATTCCCAAATACTATAATTTGTCAGGGTAACCATACAATATTTTCTTCTATATTACATTTAATACAAATGATAGTAAACACCTGTCTTAATTTATTAATACTCTCTTGGACTGGTCTATAGGGAGCCCTGTCCATATGTCCTTAACCTAATGACCTTTAATTTTGTTTTGCCTTTTCAATCAACTACTGGAGCAATTCTATGATCTTTCAAAAGGTAACATATTATTAATTTTAGACACTTAGACTGATTTTTATTTTTTAAGTCTTTAGAAGGTTAGAACATGTGTTCTTCCTCTTTATTGTAACATTTGGTTTAAACACATTTTTAATAACCTCTAAAGCAAATCGCTTTTTAAAAGCTAGAATTAAGGTAACTGCAAATTCTGAGGATTAAGTAACAAATTCAAGGGGAAACACTCATAGGCTTTATTGCTTTAAAAAATTCTTGAGAAACACTACTGCCCTAGGTTCATTCAATATTCATTCTAAAATAATTAAAATTGTTGAGATTTCACAAAGCAAACTCCAAATAGATTACTTCAGCACAGACACAAAAACAAGTACTGTACAAATACTACTTACTTATTGACAATCTCATTATCTGACATTTCACATTTATGATAGTAAAAATCCCATTATTTTAAGTAATAATGACCTATGTCTGACAGTAATGAATGTGAAGTGAGAGGCAAGAGCAATACTGGCTGTGATGGCTAAGGTTATGTGTCAACTTGGCTGGGCCATAATTCTCAGTGGTTTTATTTATTTAATGATGTAATTTGGCAGTTATGCAATGATGTAATTTGGCAGTTATGAGATGATGTGGTCATCCTCCATTATCACATGCTGCCAATTTTCATGTAAGGACCTGGTATGTGGAACTTAACCACACCTGGAAGGAAAGAGCTGGTGTCCTGTGGTCCTTCATAACAAAAGCCAAAGAATCAAAATTGCTGTGTGTTTATTACCTCCTTATGTAAAATTTTTTCATTTCTGAAATTCTGACCTGACTCTTAAGACATTTGCACCACGAATTAAAACCATAAAGAACAGATACGAATTTTTAATCAGTGCTGATCAATTAAAAGGAGGAAATGTATTAAAATACAATTTTCACAAATAATACACATAAAAATTTTTAAGGCTGAGAAAGTTCTCAGGCACAGGACAAAAACTGTAGCCTAAAATCTAAAAACTTAAGATACCAATTATACCAGCTAAGGTAACATCAAATATTTGACTTTCATTATGTTACCTTTCCTCTGGTATAGCAAAGATGCCTCGTAATTTATGTAAAATATTCAATCCTCTAACTAATATACCATCTCCTTAAAAGAGGAGCTACAGATTCTCAGTCAACATTGGACTTGAGACCCGGTGCAAGAGTTGTTGTTGTGTGCCACTGAGTCAGACTTGACTCAAACAGTGATCCCTCCTTGGGTTTCTGAGGCAGTATCACTACAGAAGTAGATTGCCCAACCTTCCTTCCCAGGAGTGGCTGGTGGGTTTGAACCGCCAGCCTTCTGGTTAGCAATCAGATACCTTAGGCACTACTCTACCAGAGCTCCGGTGCAAGGGTAGACAATCCATAAGTCACACAAGGAAAGTATTCCATCTTGCTGAGATTTAACATTCTTCGAAGTAAGACTGCATTAAGAAAATTGTTGGGGTGGAAATTTCCTATCTTCCATGCGGAAACAAAACACATAAATTATAACTGGGGGTAAGTGATTAGCACGACTTGGTGGGATAACCTAACTTCTCACATAAAACATAAACCCAAAGCTGTAAGATACCGTCTATGCAAATAGCACCACGACACCTTCTCAAGCCCTTATCCGTACTAGAAGTGGCCAGGGCGCCCCCAAACCATTACCCTACATGTACAGGAAGTGAGTTTTTCCCCATCCCTCATGACGGTCTTCCTCCCCACACCCCAACCGGAAGTGAGGCGCCCCCATTCAGTCAGCCTCAAACCGAGGCAAACCAGTAACAACAACTGCAATACAGGGATGATCTTCAAGGGCTGAAGGGCACCTCGACTATGGCCACCCCCAGTCTCGCCTTGCTTACTGACCTGCTGACGACAGGGTTAGACAAGGGCTTGGGGCCTAAAGAAAGTCCTTCACACAGAGGACAATTCCCTCAGCCACTCTCAATCGCCTTCATTCTTCGCACGCCGTCATCTCACAGCTTGACAAAGATTCCTCCGCAGTACTTTATTTGGGGTCCTTTTTTTCCCTTTACCTAATCGCTTAATCACCTTCCCATAGGTGACTTCTCTTATCGCAGTAACAATTAAAATTGTCCAGATGAGGACAAAAATGAAACATTTTTTATACCTTCTGAAAAATGAAGGGATTATTTTGTTTAAATGCGGCGAAGGACTACGTGATTACGCAAGGTGAGTCTCATTTCATGGGGATTTCTGGGAGATGTAGTTTCGTTTTTATTGCCAAGACTCGCAGAAAGTAGTGGGACTTAAATTGGTTATTACTATACACTGGAGTCCTTGAAAACATATTATGTATTCGACAGCAGGCTGACAAAGAAGATGCTGGCACTCAAATGGGTCAATACTTTGTATTCCTTTTTCTCTGGAACTAAATAGAATCTGAACTTCCCCTCACGCTCGCCCAAGGTACTCGTCGTCCTGCCCTCTTGCTTTGGCCACGCCCTCTTCAGCCAATCGGGAGCCCCCTAGTTCTTATCCTCTGAAGGTAGGAAAACGGAGAGGAGGGGACTCGTGGTTGACTCCTCCCACGGGGTTGAGACTAGCGATCCGGCTAGGGAGTCCGAGTCCTTGGGCGCGCGCGCGTGCTCGCTCCCGGGCAGAGCTAGTGAAGCACGGCGGGCCAGTGCGCGCCCGGAGGGGCGGTGCGCAGGACTGGGAGGAGGCTGGCAGGCTGGTGGGCCGGGCGGGTGGCGAGCGGCCGGGAGCGCGCGGTGGACTCGGCGGCGAGGAGTAGTTAGTTAGTTGTTAGTGTCAGTTGCTCGGCGGCGGCGGCCGTGGTCACCAGGAAGGGGACTGGACAGCCGGCAATGGTAGTCCCCGCGGCGGCGTGTGCACCCCTAAGGTAACGGAGGCAGGGTTACCCACATCCCCTTTGCTCCCCTCTTCTCACGCGCCGATGTGTGGGACCGGGGGTCTCCTCGGGGTAAGAGCGCTGACCCGGGGGAATCCAGGCGGGACGGCGGGGGGTCTGGGTGGCGCCGCCGCGGGGGCTTAGGCGGCTGGTGCGTTCTGCCTGGCGCGGGCTCTCTGGCTCTGGCTACCCCAGCACTCCGCTGGCCTTGCTGGCCCCGCCGCTCGGGGGCCCGCTGGCGCCGCGCGCCTCCTCGCGCCCCCTGCCGCCCTTGCCTTCCCCCCTCCCTCGGCGGCGGCCCCTGTGGCGCGGCGCCCCCCAGAGGAGGGAAAGTTACGACCTGGCGGCGAGGGACGCCCCCGGGCGCGGCTTGGAGGCTGCTGGGGAAAGTAAAGCCTAGAGAAGCTGGACGCGGGGGAGGCTGGGGCAAGAAGGGCTTCTTTCGCTCCTGCTATATCTACCCGGTCATCCGGCTCCCAAACCCTGGAGGATCTGGCGCAGCCTCGCCAGCGGCGTCACTACGAACCTGGTGGCCCTTTGCTCACTTGGTGCTGCGGCTGATGAGCTCCGGAACATGCTGGTTTACTCAGTTGTTTGGGGTTTTTGAGTAGTTCGCTTGGTCAGTTTGTTTCTCCTGTGCCCTTTGACTCATCCGGTCTTGCAACTTTTCAATCCTCGTTCGACTAGACCTTGCCGTCCGAAGTTCCCCCTTCGTATGCACCATCTATCTGAGAGCTTTATTTCGCCTTTCATCTTGTGACTGCGTTAAAAACGTTTAAAGACTGCTGAGAGCAACAGGAAAAAGGCCCTCCCCCCTCCTCCCTTTAAATGTTACTCTCTTGCAATCAGTTCTCCCCCACCCCCCCAAAAAAAAGATTCTAGTTAGGGAATTTGAGCGCTGTGGAATGGAGTTATTGGAAGACTGGCATTGAGGGGGTAGTGATGAGTTAGAAGAACACTGATTTCATCTTTACTGGCCTTGCTATAGAAAAGCTAATACGTTTTTCTTCTGTTTCTGTTAAGTGAGGTAAGATTATAGCGTGAATTAAATACTTGGAGACTTACATAAAAGACTATTTTTAGGTCATTCATTGGATGATGTATATGAACAGCTTTTCACCTGAATTGAGATTGGCTTGATGATTTTGTTTTGAGGCCTACTTACGATTATTTTCAACCACAGACCTTTTTTCTGATAAATAAAGTGATGCAGTAATGTCTGTAGTAGGAAAATTCACATTGCTTTGTGTACTGTGGAAGTGAAAAATGTGAATTGTCCACAGGGGTAAAACTTTCAGTGAGCAGTCTTGGACACATGCTTCATGATGGCTTTTCCTGTAATCTCAGAGCATTTCCAGATATCTCAATTCACTGATTACCCTACTTTCTGAAGTGTGTGGCACTTTTCTTTGGTGACTCGTGTAGTACACTCTGACGGCAACTATGGTACATTCTCTTGGTTTTGAAGATGAGCCTCAGCCCAGAGATTAGCAATTAACAATGAAAGCAGAATTCATACCATTGCTAGTGAGTTCTGACTATGACAAACTCACAAACTATGTGAAAAAACAAACATCTTTCTATGGTTGTTAGTGAGAAAGAGGGGCAGATGTGTCTTTATTTTGGAGACTCTAACGTGATTATATTATGTGAGAAATGTCAAATTATTTTCTTTAAGGCTTTTTGATGTGTAGATGTAGTGTTCCTCCCCTTCATCCCATTTAAGGACTGACATCTATGTTTGGCTGGGTTCCAGGATGAGAAGACAAGTGTTTTGGTGAAAGGAAAAGATAAGACTGCTTTGAACTTTTATGATACTATGCCTATTCAATTTACTCAGTGATAGCACAGAGAAACTTCCACAAAAATGTTAGTACCCCATTAACATTCTGTCAGAATTCATTTTTAAGTGTCTACCCTGAGGCCTATAAAGAAGTAATGCTATTTCATAACTGTTTCCTGACAATCACATTAAAAAATGTGTTTCTGGAATGCATTATATGTATACTCATATAAACATTTGTCTTTGTACATTTATGGTAATGTAAATATTTAAATCTGAGTGCTTAAAAACTTTTATTTGCTTATTTGCATACATGTTTTTCATCATCTAGCAGTGCCAACCATATTTGCCAAATAAGCACCAGCCATAAATTCATGCTTTGGCACATTTCATATAATAACTCTTCAAAATTGCTCCATGGTACAGCATCATGAGGTTAGCATTTGTTTCATGAGAGAGATTTGTTGTTGTTTTTAACTGTAATGATGCTCTGTTTAACTGGAACAGGTGCTGGGCTCTTGCTGTTTGTGTTGAAACCTGCCAAATCATACTCTTGTTGGATGGGTTGTTTAAGTAATTTAGGAAACAAACTGTGGCCCCTGGCATGCCAAGTGTGAGTTCAAGGCTCCAATCACTGCTGCACACCCTTATTTTAAGAGGCAGATGTGTGTCACAAGCTTTATTTTCTTATTGCTGATCTCTTGACAATGATTCCTAGACCTCCCCACTTGCTACCCTCTGTCTTTTCATTACTAGAGTGACTGAGAAAGTCTCGTCTCCTTCACTGCTTGCTTGTTTTCCTTGGAACTCTTTGGAGAACAAGAAATTCTAGGAACTTTCAGGCCAGGAATAGGTAGCTCACATTTATTTAACAGATGTTTTGAGTTCTTTTTAAGTGCCAGGTGTGGTAGTAGGCCCTGAATATGTGTAGAATGATATGTCCTACAAGAAATGTACAGTTTAGTGGGAGAAATATAGCTGATAAACCAATAGTTATGGTATGGCATATGATAGGGATATACACAGGTTCCTATGGATGGAAGAACAAAGGAGGGGTAACTGACTCAGATTTGGGGTCCTGGGGAGTACCCTGGAATGCATCTTAGTGGATTATCCTAGCTAATCTTGAGTAATAGGTAGGAGTGAGTAAGCTCAAAAGAGAGGAAGGATGTTGTAGACCAGCATTGTCCAATAGAAATAGAATGTGAACCACAAATGTAATCTTAAACTTCCTAAAAGAATTAAAACAAAAAAAGTAAAATTAATTTTAATAATATCTTTTGTTTAACTCAATATAACCAAAAAAATCTTTTCAACATACAGTTAGTATGTTGTGGTGGTTTTGTGCTATCAAGTCAATTTCAATTCATAGCAAACCTATGTTGTTGTTGTTGTTGTTTGCCATCGAGTCGGCCCCGACTCATAGCGACCCCTCCTTGGGTTTCCGAGGCAGTATCACTACAGAAGTAGGAATGCCCAACCTTCCTTCCGAGGAGTGGCTGGTGGGTTTGAACCGCCAGCCTTCTGGTTAGCAGTCAAGTGCCTTAGGCACTATGCTACCAGAGCTCCTAGCAAACCTATAGGACAAGGTAGAACTGCCCTATAGAGTTTCCTAGGCTTTAACGTGCATAGGGGCAGATCGCCTGGTCTTTTCTCCTGTGGAGCTGCTGGTAGGTTAGAATTGCTGATCTTTGGGTTAGCAGTCGAGTTTTTAACTGTTGTGTCATCAGGGCTTCTGTAATCAACATAAAAAGTGTTGTTGACATTGACATTCTTTTCATACTGAAATCATGCCGATTTCTTCAAAATACGGTGTGTATTTTACAGTTATAGCACATCTCAATTTGGACTTGTCAGGTACTCAGTAGCCACATGCAGACAGCACAGTTTTAAGGAACTTTGACTTTATTTTAAAGGCTCCAAGGATTTACTGAGAAAAAGAAATTTATGTTGTGCTCTGATAGTCAGATTTGTTTTTTAAGCCTGTTACTTTGGCACTACAGTTAATGACAGATTAAGGAAGGGCAAAACTGGAGGCAAAATCAGTTAGGAAGCCATTCCTGGTGAGAAATGGTGAGGGGTATGGAGGAGGAGAGGATGTATGAGACATTTAGGAAATACTGTCTACAGGACATGATAAATAATCAGATACAGAATTGAGCAAGATTGAAGATCTGGGATGATTCCCACATTTCTGTTGTGGTCTGCTAGGTAGGTGGCAGGCATCCAAAGAGAAGCTGACCAACTGTGCCAGACAGACCAAAAATGAAAAAAAGGAAACAGAGATTTGCCATGGAAGCTGAGGAAGGAGAATATTTCAAGGACCAAGAGTGTCTCATTCCATAAGAAAGCCAAGTAAGATAGAGACTGAATCAAGGCTCTGAAACTTGGTGATTAAAGATACCAATTTGTGACTCTAGCTGGAGTGGATAGCTACAGTGTAATGCTTTGAGGAGGTTGAAGAGTGAATGACAGCTAGAAGTGGAGCTAATGGAGAGAGATACAGTGTTTTCAGCAAAGGACTCTGAAGAAAAGAGTGTAAATAGAGTGAGATGAAGAGGGTTTAGAGTGAAGCTTTTTTTTTTTTTTCTTTTTAAATTGAGAAGATCTTGGGCATATTTCTGTAGGGACTGGAAACAACCAATGGAGAAGAGAAATTGAAGAGAGAGCATCAGAAGAGAGAAGATGAATCAGAGAATGAATGTAGAGGGTGTATGTGCGCACGCACGCACGTGTGTGTGTATGCACATACACATATGTGATCAATGGAGCCAAGATTTTTGAGGAGGTTGGAGGGGACAGGATCCAGAGCATAGGTAGAGAAATTGGCTCTGGGGAGGAAGTAGTCTTCCTTTTCCACTGAGCAGAAAGAAAGGAGGTAGAGATGGATGGCAGTGTATATAAGTTTGTAACTGAGGGACAGGAAGTTGAAGGAGTTGATGACATGTCTACTCTTATTTTTGATTACCTGCTAAGAGTAAAGGGGAAGGTGGTAGAATAATGTTCTTAAAAAGAGTATGTGATCTTATAACAGCTTCGAAGAGAAGAGGAGAGAGACAAACAGATAAATACATGACTAGGAAAATGAAGGATTTGAGGTTACAGACCTTGGATTTGTAGTGGCACCAGTTTGTATGGTTTGATTTTTTTTTCCCCCAGCAGTAAGCAGTCTGGATATATTGAAGAAATCATTTAATTCTCAGAAGAACCCTATGAGATAAGAACTTTTAACTATTCTTGTTTATAAGTGGAATAGCAAGGGTTCAAAACCTGGTGGTTCAGTTCTAGACTATTATCTACTTGTCTGCAGTTGCTTGCTTGTGTAAAGATACCTGAAGAACAATTGGTTGAGAGACTTAATGATATTGAGAATTGTGACTGAACTGAAGAATTGTGGAGTCCAGGCTGGATCATGAGCAGGAAGGGGTGATCTAATTGGAAGAAAATGAAAGGCATAAAGGGTTAAAAGTCAATTTGAAGAGCTGGTGAGGAGAGAGTAATAATACTAACTTCTACTTATGGAATATCTACTATGTGCTTTTGTTGCTGTTAAATCCTGTGAAGTAGATTTCAATTTATAGCGACCCTGTGTATAACAGAGTGAAATGTTGGTTGGTCCTGTGACATCCTCACAATAGTAAGTACTTTAATACATTAATGCTAACACCAAGTCTGTAATGTATATTCTTCTCTTTGTCATTCTTCTTTAGATTAAGAAATTGAGGATTAGAGAGGCTAAATAACATGTCCAGGGATATTATTAAGTGATGGAGCCAGGATCCAAACCTAGTCTTTCTTCTCCAAACCATGTTCTTCTCAAGTAAGAGAGTGAGGGCGAAAATGCAGTAATGATAGGTAGTGGTGGAAAGCCATTTAGACATTTAATTCAGGATTTCAGAGGTGGATCACTCATTCAACAAATGTTTATTGAACACCAGGTATATGCCATACATGATGCTTGGTGCAGGAGTTACAGTAGTAAGCCAGTCTTAAATTCCTATCCTCACAGTTCTTAAATTCCACAGTGGTGATACAGACATCAAACAAAATAAGTAAGTTATTATTATACTACATTAGAAGGTAATAAGTATTATAGAGAAGCAGGGAAAGGTGGACAGGAATGCCAAAGGTTGTGGGCACTCTTTAAAAAGAGTGTTGGGCAGGACTTGATGAGAAGTGATCAAAGACTTGGAAGAAGGTAAAGGAACATGCTAAATAGAAGAAATATTTTGTGCAAAGTCCCTGAAGTAGAACTGTGCATGATGTATCTCCAGAACTCTAGGATGTCAGTGTGCCTGGACTGGACTGAATAGGAGAAGAGTAGAAGACGAGGTCAGAGAGATAACTGGATTTTTATCAAACAGGTCCTCGACTTGGGCATTAACTTTGTGAGATGGGAGCCTTCATGGGGTTTTACACAAAGGGGTGACATGATCTGACTTATGTTTTAAGAACTTCGCTCTGGCTACTGTGTTGAAAGTTGTCTAAAAGAGGTGAAGTGTGGGAGGAAGAAGACCAGTTCGGAGGCTCTTTTAAAAAGTCCATATGAGAGATGATGGAGTCTGGCACCAGTGAATAGGTGAGGAGTGATGAAATTTGCTTTTATATATATTTAACTTTTTATTTTGAAATAATTTTAGATTAATAGAGGAATTGTAAAGATAGTATATTAGTCTAGTTTTTGTAGAGAAGCAAAACCAGTGAGATGTATGTATGTATGTGCGTGTATATACATACAGAGAGAGTGCCACGGTGGCATAGTGGTGAAGAGCTTGACTTCAAATCAGAAGGTTGGTGTTTTGAACCCACTAGCTTCTATGTGGGAGGAAGATGTGGCAGTGTGCTTTCATTAAGATTACCAAAAAACCCAAACCAAACCCATTGCCACTGAGTTGGTTCCTAGTCATAGCAACCCTATAGGACAGAGTGGAACTGCCCCATAGGGTTTCCAGTGCTGTAAATTATTACAGAAGCAGACTGCTTCATCTTTCTCCCAAAGAGCAGCTGGTGGCTTCCAACCCCCAACCTTTAGGTTAGCAGCCAAATGCTTAACCACTGCACCAGCAGGGCTCCTTCCATAAAGAATACAGTCTTGTTCTATAATGGTTGTTATGAGTCAGCATTGACTTAGTGGTAGTGGGGTTTTTATATATGTGGGGGTGGGAAAGATTAAAATTGATAGATTGATTTACTAAAAGGAAATAGCTCACGCAGTTGCAGGGGGTGCAGATCCAAAATCTGTAGGTAAGACAGCAAGCTGGAGACTTGTACTGGAGGTCAGATGAAGAGAAGAGTATTGGGTGGAGAGCATGGAGGGCTTTGCCAGAATATCTGTTTTTATGCTGGAAGCAGGCCGCAGGCCCAAGGGTACTTCCCTTTCTGTTGATTGGCTGATCACATCATGGAATATGATTATATTACAGAAGTGCACCCAATCCAGTGTTTGCCAAAGCACTGAGAATCACAGCCTAGCCAAGTTAATGCATAACACTAGGCATGATAAATGGTACAAAGGGTTCCCATATGCCAGGGTTTCTTATCCTTGGCACTATTGATATTTTGGACCGGTGATTTTTTGTTGGAAGGAGTTGTTTTGTGCATTATAGGGTATTAAGCAGCATCCCTCTACCAACTAGATGCCAGTAGCATCCCCTCAGTGTGACAATCAAAAATGTCTCCAGACGTTGTCTAATGGCCCCCCATCCAAAAGCCCACTGCCATGGAGTCAATGCCGACTCATAGCAACCCTTTAGGACACAGTAGAACTGCCCCATAGGGTTTCCAAGGCTGTAAATCTTCATGGAGGCAGATTACTTCATCTTTCTCCCTTGAGCAACTGGGTTTGAACACTGACCTCTTGGTTAATAGCCGAATGCTTTAACCACTATGCCACTGGAGCTTCTAGGGGGGCAGAATTCCTTCCACTGAGAACCACTGTCATATACCTTTCACCCAGCTTCCCTTAATGTTAACATCTTGCATAATCATGGTATACATTTGTTAAGCTAAGAAATTAATATTAGTACAGTGCCATCAACTAAACTTTAGACTGTTTTTGGATTTCAACAGTTTTTCCACTAGTATCTTTTTTCCATTCTATAATCCAAACCTAGACACTATGTTGCTTTTAATTGTGTAGTCTTCTTACCTATGGCATGGAGTTGATTCTGAATCATAGCAACCCCCATTGGGTTTCCAAGGTGGTAAATCTTTTTGGCTCTTTGTTCCGTGAAGCATCTGATGGGTTTGAACCACTAACTTTCTGGGTTAGCAGTCAAATGTCTTTAGGCACTGTACCACCAGAGGTACCTCGAGTCTCCGTAGTCTCTTCCAATCTGCCATTTTTCTTGGTCTTTCCTTGTCTTTTACGACCTAGGCACTTTTGAAGACTACTTGTCAGATATTGTGTGGAATGTTTCTCAATTTGATTCTGTCTGATTTCTTATGATTAAACTGGAGTTAAGGATTTTTTGGGAAAAATACCACAGAGGTGTGTGCTCTTATCACATCATAAGGGGTGTGTGTGTGCATGATATCAGGGTAACTTGGCACTGGTGATACTAACCTTGACCACTTTGTTAGGTTGGTTTCTCCACTATGAAGTTACTATTTTTCCCTTTTAATGAAAGCAAGTCACAGTGTACACTCAAGGGGAGAAGAATTTTGCTGCACTTCCTGGCTCATCAAAGAATTTATGGACACATAGCAAAACCACCATTGTTGTTGTTGTTATGTGCCGTCGAGTCGGCCCTGACTCATAGCGACCCCTCCTTGGGTTTCCGAGGCAGTATCACTACGGAAGTAGGATTGCCCAACCTTCCTTCCGAGGAGTGGCTGGTGGGTTTGAACCGCCAGCCGTCTGGTTAGCAGGCAAGTGTCTTAGCCACTATGCTACCAAGCTCCCAAAAACCACCATAGTAATTGGTAAATATTTTGGGGGAGATACTTTGAGGCTTTGCCAGTATCCTGTTTCTGTCTATTAATTTTAGCATTCATCAGTGGATCTTTTCTCCAGCATACATTGTCATGGTGCTCTAATGGCAATTTTCTGCTTTCTCCATTCCTTCTATATTTATTAATTGGAATTCTTCTGTAAGGAAAGTTTCTCCCTATTTATTTATTTGTGGGCATCAGTTTGAACTCATTTATTTTATTGCTATAGTACTGTTAATGGTATCAGAATTATTAATGGTATCAGAATTTATTTTGTTGCTCAAATTATTCCATCCTTGGCTATTGAGAGATCTTTTAGATTAGCTTCTGTGTCTTTTAGACATGTCCAGATTTTTTTTTGTGTGTGTATGTGCAAGTATACTTCTTTACTCTCTGGCATTACTAGGTGCTCTAGGATCTGCTCTAGTTATTTTTCCTGCCTCAGCCTTAAAATTTCTCCAAGAGCCCTAGTTCGTTTTCTTGGAAAATGGCATTTTCAAGCCAAGATCTGGGTGCTAGTTATGCTTATTCCTATTGGAATGTCACCCTTCTAGGTTCTCTCAGTGGATAGAGTTAGGAAATACATGTATCTATTGTTAGTTGCTGCCTAGTAGATTCCAACTCAAGGTAATCCCGTGTGTTCAGAGTATAACTGTTCTGTAGGGTTTTAAGGGCTGTGACCTTTCAGAAACAGACTACCAGGCCTTACTTCTGAGGCACCTTTGAGTGGGATAGAGCTGCCAATTTTTCAGTTAGTAATCAAGAGAGTGTAACCATTTGCACCACCCAGGAACCCCATATGTATATATACTAATCTATATTTCTGTACGTGTGTTACAATAAACATGTATTCCTCCTGATAACCATGACTCTTAACTGGATGTGCTTTGATCCAAATAGATTTGCTGATGAATTGAATGTGGAAAGTGAAAGAAAAGGAATCAAAGATCTATCTAAGGTTTTTGCTTGAGCAACTGGAAGGATGTAGTTTTCATTAACAAATATGGGGAAGACCCAGAGCAGGTTTCTGGGGAGAGTTCAGGAGTTCTGTTCCAGACTTGTTAAATGTTTAAGATGTCTAATAGGCATGCAGGAGCTCTGGTAGTGTAGTGCCTAAGGCATTTGACTGCTAACCAGAAGGCTGGTGGGTCAAACCCACCAGGCACTCCTCGGAAGAAAGTTAGGGCAATATACTTCCATAGTGATACCGCCTTGGAAACCCAAGGAGGGGTTGCCATGAGTTGGGTCTGACTCGACGGCACTGAACAACAACAGGCATGACAGTAGAGATGCCAAGACAGCAGTTGAACATATGAGTAGAAGTCAGGAGAGAATGATCCAGGCTGGATATATCTGGGAGTTGTCGACATAGTAAAAACCCTGAGACTGGATGAGATCACCTGAGGAGTGAATGTAGATAGAGAAGAGAAGGACTTCAAGGATTAACCACTGTGGCATTCCAGTCAGAGAGATGAGGGGGAGCAGTTCTGCATAACTATAAGGGCTGGGATGTGGCTGTGGGATAGATTTTGTATCCTCATTTATAAATGTATATTAAATACCTAGTTGGAAGGCACCAAGCTGTGTTTGGGTTAACACTGCTGTCCTCTATAAATTTGCAATCAAGGATGAGGCAAATTACAGACAAAAAGAATAGCAATGAAAGGTAAATGCCAGATAATGGTACTGATAGAGGAAGTTGACATAAGTTTGTTAGAGGACATGAACATAAGAAACAATGACCTCACCCAGATACTGTGGCCCTTAGACACATCTCAAGCCTGGAACTGAACCTACCCTTAGGGATCAACTTTCAGCCAAACAATAGACAGGCCTATAAAGTGAATAATAACACCAGGGAAGAATGTACTCCTTAGAACAATGATTTGACCAAAAACAATGATTTGACCTGCTCAGGAGGCAGGAAGGGGCAGGAAAGAAAGATGAATGGTAAAGGGGGATCTAGGAAGTTAAGTTTAAGGAAGAATGCTGTTACCTTGTGGGGATTGCAACCAATATCATGAAACAAAACATGTATAAATTGTTGGATGGAAAGCTAATTGCTCTGTAAACTCTCACCCAAACCACAATCAAAAGTAAAAAAAAAAAAAAGAAAGAAAAAGAATGACTTCAAACATGTACCAGCTACATGTAAACACTGACGTAAGCATGTGTCACTCAGGAAGCTTGTAAACGTTTCATGCACACAGTAGTAATTATCAAGCAGCAGAAGTTCCTCCATATGTTGACATTGGTCTCTTAAGTTGCTTCTGCTCTTGGTCCTGAGCCATTATGATGTCTTGAGTTGGTAATGTTGTCTGTGGTCATTGGCTATCAATTAAGCTGTTCCTCAGTGAATTAATTAGGAGTGTTGCTTGCTGCACTTAATTTTTTTACATTAGACTGTCTGCCACCTTTTTGCAATCAGTATGAGTTGATTCAAGACTGCTTGAAATCTAATGTTTCCATGTAAAGTCAGGCAGAGATAGCTTGACCATCTTCCTCTTTTGTGGATGGTTTTAGAAATTCACATTTACCATTTGGTTATTAAAATCAAAGCCAAAATACAATTCTAGAACTTTGAAAGTGGTTCAAAACATGTAGGTGAGTAAACAGATTATAGTAACATTTTTTTATTTCAGCTCCTTTGCACTAAAAATGGGTAGGTAGGCTTTTATTACCAGTTGCAGAGAGTAGCATAGCACAAAGTAGGCAAGTAGCACCTATCTAGTAATTAATTTATGTGTCAGTCACTTTTTAGAAACTGTAAGAAAAATAAGCATTTATGTAGTTGTAGACTAGGGGGCAGGCAATCTCAGGATTCCATTCTCATTTCTACTACTGAGTGGTTGGCAATGCTGTTACCTACTTGTATGTAGCTTTGTGCGCTGTTTACTAGTTGTGAGAAACTTGAGCATATTTATATGTTGAGTGGAATGAGCCTGTGCCTTGAGTGCAAAGACTGTTTTATTAGTGCAGTGCTAGCACATAACGGATACTGAAATGTTTATACTTTTATGTTTATACTTCATAATGGCAAAGTACAGATATTTGTCCCTTATGAATGAGTCAGAGCCTGGGATTGAATCTTATCTCTGCCATTGACTAGGAAGAAGTAATTAAGAAATAAGCTATGTGACGTTGGGAAAATTACTATATTTCCCTGTGTATCAATTTCCTTACCTGTAAAGTGGATATAAATAATAATAGTGCCCACCTTAGAGGTGTTTGTTAAATAAAATAAGTGAAAAAAAGGTAAAAATATAAAAAATAAATAGAAAAACTTCATTTTCTAGTATAGCTTCATCTATTTTTCCTTAGCTTTTAAAGAGGTTTCCTCTTACATCCTTACCTCTGGCTCCCTGAGCTGATTTGATTTCAGTGATAGTAGAAAAGCAGGAAAACTATGTTTACTAATTAATTATTTTTCATTATTTAAAGTTAGGATCCACCTATAATTTTTAAAGTAAATTCAGTTACTTTTGTAATTACAAGACAACATACTATGGAATACCATTTAAGTGTTTCAGAATAATTAACTGAGTATTTCAAATGCTGAGAAACTACCTTGTTCTCTGGAGTGCAACACGTTTTAGGATTTTTTTTGGGGGGTATGGACAAGGTGTAGTTGTGAGAGTTTGTGAAGGAAGATTTAAGGCATTGGAGAAGGAATAGAAAGTATTTTCCTAGTACCAGGTATCTTTTTGACATGAAATCTTAGTTTTACAGCATTATCCTTAAACTGTTTTTTGATATTTGCCTTTTGGGGACTGGCTGCATCTATACTGTTAAACCTCACAACTAAATATTTCAAGTAACCTGCCAGATCTTAATTTCGCCAAAGCTTAATGGTTTCCAGATTCAATGAAGAAGTGTACTTTAAGAATGATGAGAGGAAAAGAGGAGAAACCTGCGGTTTGAAAACCTTTTGTCTTCTATGTCATGTAAGAGCAAATTGAAAGTTTATTATATACCTCTTTCCATACAAATGTAGCTTGTGGAATGATCTGCACAAGTGACTATTTAAATTTCATTATCATTAGTATAGAAATAATTTAGAAATACAGTAGTTGGTAATTTCAGAAGTTGAATTTTTGAGTTCTTTGATTATTGACCTGGATTTTATTTTACATATATTTTTTTTAAAAAATAAAACTAAATCCTGTTATAAATATGACTTGTACTTCTGTTGTCAGTTTTGTATTCCAAATGTCTAGCAAAAAATATTGTCATCTTGTATTCTTTTGCAAAAGTTAACTGCAGGGCTTTGGAGCTGCATGAATGCTGATTTTCTGTTATCTGCTGTAGGGCTACGTGGTCTGGGTTTTCATGAACAAGCTGTGTGAGTAGGAAACTGTGTCCTGCTGTCCACATTAACTACTTCCCTTTAATTCTCTCCGTCCTTTCCGGCTGCAGATCTGAAATGATATATTCATATTTCATATTATACCACACATCTTTGAAAGATTAATACATTGTGTGGGGAGAATAAAGATAATTTTCGTTGTAGAAAAAAATAGGAAGCAAGTAAAAAAAAAAAAAAAGGACAAACTCTTATTATTCTACCATTCAGAGATAACCAGTGCTAATAATTTGGTGCCCATTTTCCTAGTCTTTTTGTTTGCTCATTTCAAAATACCTAATTGGCATCACCCACTCCTTGGAAGGAAGATGAGGCAATCTACTTGTGTAGTGATACTGCCTCAGAAACCCAAGGAGGGGTCGCTATGAGTCGGGTCTGACTCGACGGCACATAACAACAACAATTGGCATCATATTTTATACAGTAGAGATACAGCATATGTGGAAGTCAGGTTTTAAAGTCTCTGCATAGGAAAAAAATCAGGAATAGTCAGATTTACTCTTCAGTTACAGTCAGTGCCATAAGCTTGCCATTGTGAGAGGCAAGCAGGGACTGAGACTGGCTGAGGGGCAGCAGATTCATGCTCATTCTAGCAGATACTCTACCTTTGGTGAAATTGGTATGTTTCTTTTCCATGTTGCTAAGCTGACTTTGAATAAGTTAAAAGCATTTGAAACAGCTCCACTTTTTCTTAATTTCATATCCTGCTTTTTTTCTGATGTGTTGTTGTTGTTATGTGCCGTCGAGTAGAACCCAACTCATAGCGACTCCTCCTTGGGTCTCTGAAGTGGTATCACTACAGAAGTAGATTGCCCAACCTTCCTTCCAAGGAGTGGCTGGTGGGTTTGAACTGCCAGCCTTCTGGTTAGCAGTCAAATGCCTTAGGCACTATGCTACTGTGCATATATATAGCTGTGTACACACATATGTATATGTATGTACGTACATGTGTGTGTGTATATATGTATATGTATGTATGTATATAATGGACATTTTCCATATCACTAAAAAATCCTATTCCTCCCCCTTTCTCCATTTTACCAAAACCAAACCCAACCCAGTGCCATTGAGTCGATTCTACTTATCACGACCCCCATTGGGTTTCCAGGGCTGTGGATCCTGAGTACTCACTTTATGGAAATAGATTACCTCATCTTCCTCCTGCAGAGCAGCTGGTGGGTTTGAACTGCCATTTTCTGCTTAGCAGCCAAATAAATGCCTTACCCATTACACTACTATATCTCCATGTTACTTCCTGATATATTGAGAAATGGCAATCATAGAGGACATAGAGTAGACCCTTGGTAGTCTAGAAGAATTTGTTTGAGATCTCTTGGGCATATGCTAAACCAAATCCAAAACTACTACTGTTAAGTCGATTCTGATTCATAGTGACCCTGTAAGACAGAGTAGAACTGCCCTGTAGGGTTTCCAAGGCTGTAAATCTTTATGTAAGCAGACTACCTTATCGTTCTCTCACAGAGTGGCTGGTGGGCTCAAACCACTGAACTTTTGATTAGCAGCCAGGTGCTTTAACCACTTCATCACCAGGGCTCCTTGAACATGTTTTAGAGTAGTGCTAATAGAAATAATTTAAGCCACCTATATGATTTCAAAGTTTCTAGTAACTATATTTCAAAAAGTAAAAAACAGGTGAAAGTAGTATCAGTAATACTTTTTATTTAATCCTGCATAACTAAAATGTTATTGCAACATATTATTACTGTGAAAAATTACTGAGATGTTTGACTTTTTTTTTTCCTTAGTATGTCTTCAAAATCTGGTAAATATTTTTCATTTATAGCCCATCTCAATTTAGACTAACTGCATTTCAAGTTCTGGAGCAGGCACACGTGGCTAGTATTAGCATAGTCCTAGAACATATAACAGGAGCTCTGGTAGCATAGTGCCTAAGGCATTTGACTGCTAACCAGAGGGCTTGTGGTTCACACCCACCAGTCACTCCTCGGAAGGAAGGTTAGGCAATCTATTTCTGTAGTGATACTGCCTCGGAAACACAAGGAGGGGTCGCTGAGTCGGGTCTGACTCCACGGCATATAACAACAACAGAGCATATAACTTCCCCCATAAAATGCAATAATATAGTACTTTGTAGGTACTCTGGAGTAGTATTTGAGAAGAAAATAGCAAAGCCAAGTTGCATTGTGGATCCTGAGTACTCATTTTGGTATTTCATGACAGTTTTATGCCTTTACCTCAATAAAATTTCATATTCCTGTATTTATGGACTTTTATGTCACCTAATAGTGTTAAATATGCAGTTGTCTAAAGGTTTATTGGATATACTGCTTGTAGTGACTCTCAGGATACAATTAATAAGATCAATTTTATATTCTAAAGAGTTTGTAAGTATACCTTGTAGTTTAAGATCTAAAGAGATTTGTAGAGAATACTTTTATGAAGTAATAGACACACAAACATATATTACATACACACAGACATATATTACATATGCATATATAAATTTGTGTACATATACACACACAAATTTATCATAATCCTTATCATTTATTCCTATGAAACAGCAGTTAAAATCATTCTGTCTTTCAAAAATGAATTTGTAGCATGATCAGAAAGATCCCCAAGGTTAGTGACATAAACTGAATATATAATGGAAGAGTATAGAACAGGCTTTGCTTTTAACTTAGTTTGCGATCATGTAAAAAATTTTGTTAACATAAAGCTTTATTTTCTTCTGTAAGATATAGTCCTGCCCTTTTATCTTAATGTGATTTTGATTATCAGTTGAGATGAGTGGGAATAAAGGAACATATCTTATTCATCTTTATGTACTAGAACTTACAGACTCTGATACATGTTGTTGTTGTTGTTATGTGCCGTTGAGTCGGCCCCGACTCATAGCGACCCCTCCTTGGGTTTCCGAGGCAGTATCACTACGGAAGTAGGATTGCCCAACCTTCCTTCC
>NW_006921820.1:1477696-1480156 GCF_000298275.1 Orycteropus afer afer | reverse complement strand
GCCCCATCTTCCTTCTGAGGAGTGGCTAGTGGGTTTGAACCGCCAGCCTTCTGGTTAGCAGTCAAGTGCCTTAGGCACTATGCTACCAGAGCTCCTTATATATATATATGTGTGTATATACATATATACATATACATATGTATTTTAAAATTACATATATACATATACATACATATTTTTTTCAGTTGGGATTTGGGTGAATGTTTACAGAGCAAATTCATTTTCTGTACAGCAGTTCGTATACATTTTGTTTCATGACATTGACTGCAGTTCCCTATAATGTAACAGCTCTCTTCCCACTTCTTCCCTATAGTTACCTCTTCTATATGTCCTTCCCTCCTATGCACTCCTGATCCCCTGAGCTGTCTCCCTGTGCAAACACTGCCCTTCTGTTCTTCCATAATTGATCATTCCAAGGACTGTATCTGTGTGATAGAAATGTTCTCCCCATATGCCTATCTGTTGTTTGGCTGGAAGCCACAGGAGTGAGTTCAGTTCCAGACCTGAAGGGTAGCTAGGGGCCATAGTCTTGGGGTTCTTACCAGGCTCCATCAGACTAGCAAACCTGGTCTTTTTTTTTTTAATGATTTTGAGTTGTGTTCCATATTGTTCTCCCACTCTATCCAGGATTTCCTGCACCAGCCCCTCTATGAGTGGTTGTCAGTGGTAGCGGGGTACCATCTAGTTCTTTTGGTCTCTTGTTCGTATAGGCTGAGGATTGCGTGGTGTACCAGTCCCTTGGACTAATTGTTTCCATGCATCTTTGGTTTTCTTCATTCGTCTTTGCTCTGGACAAGGAGAGACCCATCGTTGTGTCTGGATGGCCGCTTGTAAGCTTTTAGGACCCCGGTCGGTGTTCACCAAAGTAGGATGTAGAAAAATGTTTTTTTTGTAGTGTTAGACATCGACACAAGGTCATTGGAGGCCAAATTTGTGAGGCAAAGTTAACAGTACAATAATTATTGGAATGTGGCCTCGTAGCCAGAAAAGACTATAAGAAATCCGTAAGAATGGATTTCTTGTTTCTGTACTAAGAGAAACTCCATCTTTTTCTTCTTCAGTGAATGTTATTAGTGCCATTGAGTTGGCTTTGACTCATAATGACCCTATATACAACAAAATGAAACACTACCCAGTCCTATGGCATCCTCACAATTGTTGTGATGTTTGAGCACATTGTTGCAGGCACAGTGTCAATCCATCTCATTGAGGGACTTTCTCTTCTTTGCTGACCCTCTAAGTTCCCCATGAGCACAGATAAATCTTCTGGAGTTCCCAGTCCCAGTGTTATCTATAATTTGTTATGACCTACACAGAGAAATGCCTTTGTATAGTCAATAAAATACAGGTAAACATCTTTCTCCTATTTTCTGCGTTGAACCAAGATCCATCTGACATCAGCAATGATATCCTTTGGGCCATGTCCTCTTCTGAAATTGGCTTGAATTTCTGGCAGCACCCTGTTAATGTACTGCTGCAGCTGGTTTTGAATTATCTTCAGCAAAGTTTTACTTGTTGTGTAGTGCCTAAGGCACTGGACTGATAACCAGAAGGCTGGCGGTTCAAACCATCCAGCCACTCCTTGGAAGGAAGACTGGGCAGTCTACTTACATAGTGATACTGCCTCAGAAACCATGGAGGGGTCGCTATGTGTCAGATTCAACTCGATGGCAGTGAGTTTGGTTTTTTGGTTTTTTAATGATATTGTTTGATAATTTCTGTATTCTGCTTGATCACCCTTCTTTGGGATAAGCATGTATGTGAGTCTCTTCTAGTTAGTTGGCCAGGTAGCTGTCTTCCAAATTTCTTGGCATAGACAAGTGAAAACTTCCAGCATTGTATCAGTTTGTTGAAACATCTTAGTTGGTATTCTGTCAATTGCTGGAGGTTTATTTTTCACCACTACCTTCAGTGCAGCTTGGATTTTTTCCTTCAGCACTACCAGTTCTCAAGCATATGCTACCTCTGGAAATGGCTGAACATCAACCATTGGATGAATGTTGAGCAATGGATATAGTACTTACATGGTTAGTGTAAAAGAAAATAAAATCATATTGCAAGAGCAAATAGTGTCCACCCAGAACAGCATTTCAAAGCAACCTTTGTGAAAACATTAGCTTTTTCTAGCATTAGCTATGAATTTCTGTAGCTGCCTACTCTCTGAGTCATCTATAGCAATTGAAAATTCAGATGTTCTTCATTTCTTAGGGTATGTTTTATGATAAAGTGGCTCACTTTTGATCTACCCTGAGTGAAGTAAGGAAGCCTCATATAAAATAGTGTATGCAGTGTGATAGTCTGCCTTATAATTTCCTGGGAGTAAGTGAGGAACATAAGAAAGTAGTTAAGTATTATCAGAGTACTAGGATGGTAGCATAGTGGCTAAGACATTTGCCTGCTAACCAGACGGCTGGCGGTTCAAACCCACCAGCCACTCCTCGGAAGGAAGGTTGGGCAATC
>NW_006921820.1:1470545-1477111 GCF_000298275.1 Orycteropus afer afer | reverse complement strand
AGCATAGTGGCTAAAGCACTTGACTGCTAACCAGAAGGCTGGCGGTTCAAACCCACCAGCCACTCCTCGGAAGGAAGGTTGGTCAATCCTACTTCCGTAGTGATACTGCCTCGGAAACCCAAGGAGGGGTCTCTATGAGTTGGGGCGGACTCTACAGCACATAACAACAACAACAACATTGTGCTCAGGTACACAATTCTTTTTCTTTAATCCTGTTACTTATTTATCCTGCATTAGCTCATTTTTAGCACAGCAAATACCAAGAATAATTAGTTAAAGCAAGATGTTTTCTAAATAATTGTTTTTTAATTAGCCCTTAAAAATTCCCATCCAAATCAGCAAAAGTTCCCTAGACGAGTAAAGCTGGTACTTTTTTATATATACCATATTGTAGCTCATGCTTCTGACATTGTGCTCTTCATTAATTTTGGATTCTTTTCATATTGATGTCTGATGAAGTTCAAATGCATAATCTCTGAAAAATAAAAGGATATGTTCATAGCTGATACGGGAATTTAGTTGAGCCATGAGCTATAATTTTTGTGTTAAATTTTTTAAAAAACAGAAGAAAAGGAACATGATTTTAGTTACATAAGTGCTTTTTGTACCCTTAACAGATGTATTGTGACTCGTGTGGATTGATTGTCATGGTGATATTTCAGTTTCCGGTCCTTGGGTATCATTTCTGGGAAAATATTGAGAGGAAGAAGTCTGTATATTATTTAGGCTTAGTGCTAACGTTGAACTACTGCTTGAGTTGCCAGCCAGTTGAACTTTTTGGAGGAAGAGAAATGGTGTGTGTAGCAAAACTTTTCTCTAGGGCAGGGGAAAAAGTGGTTTATTTGTAAGATGATTATTTTGGAGCTAGTAGTTTGCAATTTGAGGATATTATTGTGAACTGCTAATCTGTGAAACACACTTATTATAAATTAGTTACAGAGTATTTATGAGAGCATTTTTTATAATACTCAGTTTAGTTCCAGTGCCTTATAATGTGTATTTTGAAATCATAAGGGCTTTTTTCTTCCCCTGACCAATCCTTTTAAAATTAAAAATTTCCAGGTTCAGGCCATTTATAGTATAAGTATTTTGTTGGGTCTGAATTCTATGTAATTTTCATTATTCAAGGATGATTGTTAATTCTGTAGAACTTGAATTGTTAAGGAACAAAATCCTAAATCTTGGTTTTTCATCCTATTTTATAAATAGTTTATTTAAAAATGTTTTTAATTAAATGATAGGTGAATACTACCTCAGAAGAAGGGGGGGAAGGCCCTCAACGAGATGGATTGACACAGTGGTTGCCACGATGGGCTCAAGTATAGCAGGGATTGCAGAGCTGGTGCGGGACCAGGCAGTGTTTCATTCTGCTGTGCATAGGGTCACTACGAGGCAGAGACGACGTGACGGCACCTAACAACATCTTTAAATCTCAGAAGAATTCAAGCAACATTGCCATATGTAGAAAAATACGACAAATTCCTTCTTTATCTCTCTTCCTTTTAACTTCCCAGTGGTAGTCACTGCTGTCAGCTTGGTATCTTTCCAGGGTTTTTTTTTTTTTCCTGTGTGTGTAGTTTTATTTTTTGTCTGTCTTTTCTACACACTGTTCTGCATTCTTCCCCCTTTCAATATGGACGTGTCTTTTCGTGTCAATACATGTAGTTCTCGCTCATTGTTTAACCGGTACTTCATATTCCATAGTATAAAGTTACCATAGTTTATTTAGGTTGAAATTTTTTTTTTTCTTTAATATAGACTTTGTTTGTTACAGCATTTTTAAGGTATAAAGAGTTCCTATATACTCCCTCTCCTCCTGCACATAGTTTTCCCTATCATTAATATTTTTCATTGATCTGGTACATTTGTAGGAGTCCTGGTGCCACAGTGGTTAAGCATTTGGCTGCTAACCAGAAGGTTAGCAGTTTGAACCCACCAGCTGCTTTACAGGAGAAAGATGTGGCAGTGTTCTTCTGTAAAGATTTATGGCTTTTAGGGCAGGTCTTATGCACTTGACTGCTAACCAGAAGGCTGGCGGTTCAAACCCACCAGCCACTCCTCGGAAGGAAGGTTGGGCAATCCTACTTCCGTAGTGATACTGCCTCGGAAACCTTTCAAGGAGGGGTCTCTATGAGTCGGGGCCAACTCGACGGCACATAACAACAACAACAACTCTGTCCAAAGGGTCACTAGCAGTCAGAATCAACTGAACAACAATGGATTTGTTAATTTGTTATGATTTATAAATATTGATACATTATTATTAACTAAAGTCCATAATTTACATTAGGGTGCACTCTTTGTTATACACTATTATTTATTATTTTTTTAAGAATTGAAAACTGCTGTTGCAGTTGATCCATTGTGTACCATTTTAGCCAGATGTTTTAATCTGAAAATGAAAAAGACCATTTGGTTTCTTCAGTTTGTTTTCTAAGTAGGCAGAACACATTGCATTCTTTGTCTGAGTTATGTGGGAAGAAGCAAATATTAGTCAATCTGTAGTTGGGTTATTTCAGTTTCTTTTGAAAATGCTTTTATTTTATTGTACCATTTTAGGTATTTGATTTAATGCAATTGAAACCCAGTTATAGTTGCATTATTGATTTCTCACTTATAATTGGGTAAAACAAGAATGATTCCCTTTTTTCTGCAGTGAGATAGTATGATTAAAAGCAGCTTGTATTTTGGCTATATGAATTTTCTTTCATGACTATGACCAAAAAGAAATATCATCCACGAGGGTAGGAGTCCTGTGTTTCCTGTTCAGAGTTGGATTGCCTCCCCCTCCTCTTGCATCTATTATTATATAGACATGAAGATGTATGTATGAATGAATGAATGAATGGATGCATAAATACCATGTATATGAAGTATGCCAGTCTTTGGTCCATGAATGGAAAATAACCTATCAATTAAGGCTGCAGAGATTGCCTTGAACTACGTTGGCATTAATATATCTACAATTCTTTGCACTTAAGCTCTTTGATACATTGTCAGAAATTTGAGTTGTTTTGTCCTCCCATGTTTTACTTTGTATTATAAGTGTTGTTGTTGTTGTTGTTAGGTGCTGTGGAGTTGGCTTTGACTCATAGCGACCCTATGTACAACAGAACAAAACAGTGCTTGGTCCTGTGCCAGCTTCACAATACTTGCTATATGTGAGCTCATTGTTGTAGCCACTGTGTCAGTACATCTCCTTGAGGGCCTTCCCCTTTATCACTGTTCCTCCACTTTACCAAGCATGATATCCTTCTCCAGGGATTAGTCCCATCTAACAACATGACCAAAGTTGGTGAGATGAAATCTGGCCATTCTCATGTTGAAGGAGCATTCTGGCTGTACTTCTTTCGTGACGGGTCTATTAGTTCTTTTGGCAGTTCATGGTACTTGCAGTATTATTTGCTTACACAACAACTCAAAAGCTTCAACTCTATTTCAGTCTTCTTTATTCATTGTCCAGCTTTCATATGCATATGAGATGATTGAAAATACCATGACTTGGGTTAGGTCCACCTTAGTCTTCAAGGAAACATCTTTGTTCTTCAGCACTTGAAAGATGTCTTTTACAGCAGATTTGCCCAGTGCAATATGTCATCTGATGTTTTGACTCCTGCTTCCATTGGTGTTGATTGTGGAACCAAGTAATAAGAAATCATGGACAACTTCAATCTTTTCTCCATTTATCATGATGTTGCTTATTGGTCCAGTTGTGAAGACTTTTCATTTTCTCTATGTTGAGGTGTAAACCGTACTGCAGACTGTAGTCTTTAATCTTCATCAGTTAGTGCATCTTCACTTTCAGCAAGCAAGATTATGTGGTCTATATATCACAGGTTGTTAATGAGTCTTCCTCCAATCCTGATGCTGTGTTTTTCTTCGTATAGTCCAGCTTCTCAGATTATTTGCTCAACGTACAGATTGAGCAAGTATGGTAAAAGGATACAACCCTGATTTTAAACCATGCAGTATACCCTATTATAAGTGTCTCTCTTTTCATGTGCGTTAATGTTGCCAAAGTTATTATCTAAGTTACTTAAGTCATTTTGGCCAAACCATTTAAAATGAGGAAGTGTGAAGAGTAGTTTTTAGATTGTCCTTACCAGGACATCTTGTTTTTAATTTTCATATTGATCATACTTGTTTTTAGTTCAGTTTAAGAAGCATTTTCTGAGTGACAATCTTGATAGTATATGCTGGGGGTACAAAAATGACTGAACCCTCCCAACCTACCTCCTCAGTGCCCAAAGGGCAATATAAAAGTGTGAAAGTGAGTATCAAGTATTACAAGGCAGGTAAAATTACAGGAATATATGAAGGATAATACTTTGGTATTAATTTGGCCATTCTGAGATTGAGCTAGTCTGTAGGCCAAGAGTATAAAATGTATTTATTGCTTCGTCATGCTTTACATTCTGGCCTTGTCTTTTTTTGGAGACCCTACAGGTGGATTGTGTTGGGCGTGTGGTGTATTCTCCCCTCCTTTGAATTTCTTCGTATCTAGACTGTTCTGTGAGACTAAAGAACTGTGAACCAAGCCTGGCTTCAGTTTCCACTTGAGTCTGAAAAAAGAACTCCTCTCATAATCTTTAATTTTTGTTGCTTGTTTTCCTTTCCCTTGTATTAGTTTGTATACTAGTAGTAATAATGTCAGAATATGGTGGAATTGAGGGTTCTCTGCTAGTGATTTCTTTTTCTTTTTGGGAGCGGGGGTAGGGAGAGATATTAAAAAGAGGTAAGTAATCCAAGCTTCTGTATCGTTGTCCTTTCCACTTCTCTGTTTGGGTACTTGCAGTTGGGCACTGTATCTTCCCTGAGCCAGTAACAGTGCAACCCATCCGTATGCTTTTCCTTTCAACTTGGCAGCAGCTTTGGCAGCAGTGCAATAATTTGGCCCAGAGTTCTCAAGTTTTAGTTGAAAAGATTTTAGCATTTGTGCCATTTAGAGTAAATAGTGCCTATTTTTCCTTAAGTCTTTTATTTATTTATTTATTTAATACATTTTATTGAAATATAATTTATGTACAGTGAAATACACAAAACTAAAATGACATGGGTCAGTGCATTTTTTTTTTTTTTTTCAGTGTTCCCTCCCCTCCTACCCCTGGCAATCAACAAAGAAGTTTCACTCCATATGTAAACCTTTCCTTGACCCTCCACAACAACGAACTAATAATATGTTTGTCCTTCTGTGATTGACTTACTTCACTCAGCGTAATGTCCTCCAAGTTCATCCATATTATGCGATGTTTTGCAGACTGTACATTATTCTTTAGTACTGCATAACATTCCATTATGTGTATGTACCATAGCTTGGTCATCCACTCTTCCACTATAAATCTTAGAGATAAGTCCCTTGCCAGATATGTAATTATTGGCAAACAACAATTTGTTGCTGTCATTTTTGTTATGTGCTTTTTCGTGATGTCAATTTCTTTGTTCCATATAATTTTATGTGCTGAGCTCATTTTGTTTATGAATCGTGTTATCACTTCCTTCATTGCTGTTGTTTTAGTATTTGCTGAATATTTATGCTGGTCCTTTTTTTGGTGTGAAGGTTTATCATTTTTCTTTGAGGTTATCCTGTGGTTTATAGTTTTCTTCCCAAGATTGGAACAGTCCGTTTTATCTTGTAGTTGTCTTGACTTCCCAGCATCTAGAAGTTCTGTAATGACACATTTTTTTCCCTCTTTTTGGTTTGTAGCTGTCATCATTTGTCAATTGATGTCTATGATTCCCTGTTTATAATCTTGTAGGCTTATTTACTTTGGATACTTCCATATCTGGGTTGGTTTCTGGGTTATATCATCATGTGTGTTAATGGTCAGTTGTTGTTGGCTGTTGTTGATTCTCTGTCCAAAGGACTCCCTTTAGCATCTCTTGTAAGGTTGGTCTGGTTTTAACAAATTCCCTTAATTTCTGCTTATCTGGAAGTGTCCTAATGTCATGATCATATTTGAGGGACAGTTTTGCTGGGTACATAATTCTTGGTTGGAAATTTTTCTCTTTCAGGGTTTTATATATACCATCCCATTGTCTCCTTGCCTGCATGGTTTCTGCCAAGAAATCTGAGCTTAGTCTTATTGGATGGCCTTTGTAGGTAACTTTTCATTTTTCCCACATTGCTCTCATGATTCTTTCTTTTTCTTTCGTTTTGGTAAGTTTGATGATGATGTGTCTGGGTGATTTTCTTTTGGGGTTTATCCTGTTCGGGGTTCGTTGGACTTCCTGAATGGATATATTCTCATTTTTCATGATACCAGGAAAATTCTCTTCCAACAAATCTTTGACAATTTTCTCTGTGGTTTTATTTGTCTCTTCCTGTTCTGGAATTCTGATTACACGTAGGTTATTCCTTTTGATGGTATCCCACTGCGGTGTAGTAAATTACTTAGTGTGGCTTTTCTACCCATAAGTCTTTGTAAACTCCAAGGTGGGAATTGCTATTAGCAACTGAGGAGATCCTGATTTTAAAGTCGCCCACCTGGATTATTTCTGTTGGGCGTGGCACAATACAATGTTCTGGGAGGTTCCCACTCTCTCTCACGTGCTTAGAGTTCTGATGC
>NW_006921820.1:1464851-1470175 GCF_000298275.1 Orycteropus afer afer | reverse complement strand
AGAGGCGGTGGGTGCTCTGGGAGGAACGGTTGGAGAAAGGACTGGAGGGAGGCAACATGTCTGGCCTGGCAGTAATAGGCCTTGGGTTACTGCTGGTAACCCTGTCTTCCCTTTGTGGAATTAGAGGAGGTCGGAACATGTGGCCTCCTTGTCGTTTTAGCACCCACATAAACCTAAGGCTTTCTTCATTTTGTTTTGATCTTTTTTCTGATTGGTCCCTTTCTAAAGAAGTGTTTAGGTATTTGCCTTCAATCTCCCTAATTCTGTCTTCCATTGATTCAGTTCTGCTCCTTTGCCCATTCAATGTCTTATCTGTTTCTGAAAATTTAGTATTAATCTTCTGGATTTCTGTGTGTAGATTTTGTATCTTTTCTAATTTTTCATTTATTTTGTCATTTTGTTCTTGTATTATCTTTTGAAATTATTCTAGGGTTTTCTCTGTGTTTTCGTTGATCTGTCTCTCAGTTCATTGAAGATACCTAAATATAATTCTTTTGAATTCCTTATCAGGGAGTTCCAGTGCTGCGTCTTCTCAGGGATGTGTTTTGGGTCCATATCCTGGTCCCTTGTTTCTCCTGCTTTATCTTGCTTCTTTGTGTGGACTGTAATGTTCTGTTGTTTCCAAGGCATTGTGATGTTTTTGTGATTATATTTAATTGGTGATTATATGTTGGAGTGACTTGCACATGATTTTTATTTTCTTTGTTTTGTTTGTATGTTATCTATGCAAGCAAGGTACTGTGTTGTGCTCCTCTGTTTGTTAGTGGGCAGCATTAATACACTCACCACTTGTCGCCTTTCCTGTTGTCAGCCTCTCGTATGTCCCTGCCTCCCTTGGCAAACAGAGCCTATTCTTAGGTCCCTGTAATCCAAATGAGGATGCTATCACTTTAAAATCCAAAATGGTTGCCACTTGTAAAGATTCAAAATGGCTGCACCCTTGGTCACTTTAAATATCCAAAATGGCCACCACTTGTAAACATTCAAAATGGCTGTGCCATCGGTCACTTTAAATATCCAAAATGGCTGCCATGTGTAAACAATCAAAATGGCTGCGCCTTCTGGACAGCAGAAAGCCAACAACTCAAGTTGTCTCCCACCTTGCTATTTCCCTTCCTAGTCACAGGCCACCAGCGCAGTTGTCCCTGCAGCCCTTGGTGACCAGTGCTGATCTTTTTTAGGTCAATTCTCAGGTCCCAACACCGCTTGAACTATTCAGGCTGTTGGTTCAGTGGGAGTAGCTGACAGTCTGCAGCTCCAACTGTTTCTGTACTCACTGTTTCCGTTCAGGTTTTTCCACTAGTTGGTGCCCAATCCACTTCTGTATAGTTTCTTTCAAAGCTCAGGGCTCCAGGATTATCTTCTGTATCTCTGTCAATTGTTTTTTTCTTTTCTTTGTTGAAAAGGGTCTGTGTTGCTTGTCTGCCTAATCCTCCATCTTACCGGAAGTCCTCCTCATATCTTTTTTTCACTCTGAATTTAGGATAGTGCCAGCACTTTTTCCTTTCGTAGTTGGAGCCAGGTCTTATAGATGAACCATATTTCTGTTCCACTAGAACGTAAGCTCTATAGATATAGGACCTCTTGTTCACAGCTGTATTCCATCACTTAGAATGTTGCAGTTGTTAGCTGCCAATGCGTTGGCCCTCAACTCATGGCAATCCCACATACAATAGATTTGGACCATTGTGATTCATAGGGTTTTCATTGGCTGACTTTTGGAAGTTGATAATTAGGTCTTTCTTCTTATTCTGTCTTGGTCTAGAAGCTCGGAACCCTTTTCAGCATCACAGCAATACACAGGCATCTGTTGGCATAAGGCTGTGCATGACTGCACATAATGTGCATTGGTCAGGAGTTCAACCCAAGTCTTCCACATGGAAGCTGATCATTCTACCACTGAATCACCACTGCCTTCATACTTAGAGAGTACCTGGCATGTAGTAGACTTGCAATAAATACTGTGGAATGAATGATCAGTGAACAGCCTTAGTCAGAAGACGGAGTGGCTCTTTAATGCATAGGTATTGTTTCAGAATAAAGGCCCCTCCCCCCAAATTTTGTTGTTGTTGTTTAATTGTGATTTGGGTGGAAGTTTACAGAGCATATTGGTTTTCCATTCAACAGTCCACACGCATTCTGTTTTGTAACGTTTATTGCAATCCCTACACTGAAACAGCGTTCTTCCCACTTCCTCCCTGTGCCCACCCCTTTGTTCTTTCTTCCCATCCGCTTCTGTTTTCCTAGCTCTTTCTGTGGGCAAATGCTGTGCTTTTGATCTGGTATCCTTGATTGTTCTAATGAGTGCTACCCTCCTGATATTACTGTTCAATTTATAGTCCTGTCTCTCCTTTGGCTGCCAGTTGAGTCATGGAGATTAACTTCAGTCCCTGGCCTGAAGGGTGTATCAGGGTCATTGTTTCGGGGATTCCACCAGTCTTCATCAGAACAGTTAGCCTGGTCTTTTTTTTTCCAAATGATTTTGAGGTGTTCCACATTTTTCTCCACTCTGCCTGGGACTGCTTATTATGATCCCTTTCAGAGCAGTCAGCTGTGATAGCCAGGCACCGTCTAGTTCTTCTGGTCTCATAGTCATGGAGGCTGGGGTTCAGGTGGTCCATTGTTGTTGTTGTTATGTGCCGTCGAGTTGGACCCGACTCATAGCGACCCCTCCTTGGATGTCCAAGGCAGTATCACTACGGAAGTAGATTGCCCATCTTCCTTCCGCGGAGTGGCTGGTGGGTATGAACTGCCAGCCTTCTGGTTAGCAGTCAAATGCCTTAGGCACTATGCTACCAGAGCTCCTAGGTGGTCTATTGGTCCTTTGGATCTGTGTCTTGATTTTCTTCACTCCTCTTTGCTCTGGACAGGGAGAGACCAGTAGTTGTACCTTAGATGGTCAAGGGGTTGTTTTTTCTCTTACACAGTTCCTATTATTTATGAAGCTGTGCTGGTTCATCAGATTCTTACTGCTCAGTTTACCCAGAGATAAAGAGAGGACCTACTTTTTCTGTGCCTATGGGCTTGGGAGACAAGGTCCATGTAACACTAAACTGATGAAATCCTGATAGGAGAGTAGGGCTTATGGTAGTGAATCCTCACAACCTTAGGGGCCTTTCTGGGCCTGCCTTGCAGAGGCAAAAGTTCTTATCTTTTTGGCTGTTGCTTCATGCAAGGAGTTCCTAGAATTTCCCAGGGCATCTGTCTACTAGGTCATACCCTAAATAAACCTGAGAGGCAGTTTCTTATCATGTTTAAGGATTTTAAGAGCTGGCTTTCTGCAAAGAGACTTTCTTGTTGGAATCTTGCCACTGCGATTTCCCTTATGGGTGATCTACAACAAGTGGCTTTTGTGTCTCAGTTACCTCATTTGTAAATGGCAGTAAAATAGTACCTACATCATAGTATTTTTGAGGATGTGAAGACACAGCGGTGCAGTTGATATTCTGGGAATTTCATATAGGCCTAGCTGTCCCTGTGGAAGTGTGTTGATCATATGACAGCACATAACATCAGCTTCTGATGCCCTAATCCATCATGGTGTGTCAGGTGAAAAACAGGTAGAGAACCTTTGCTCTTGAGAACTCTAATTATCCCCAAAGCAGGCCATGCTCAATTTGACAATGCCATGATTTTTAATATTGGAAAGTTCCAGAATTGCTACTCTGGGATGTAACCCTTTCTTCTACTTTCCTCCTGCTTTTGCTTATGCTGTTGAGTGAATATGATGCTACACTTCCCACACACATACCCAAATAGCTCCGACTGCTGAAATATTAGGTATCTTACTGTCAGCACATAACTTGTTGCTGTTTTATTAGATGTCTGAAGTCATCACTATTACCTGGGTTTGAATCCCAGCTGTGCCAGCTTTACATTTTTCATTTGTCAAATGGGATAGAAGTATCCACCTTACAGGGTTGTTGTGAGGATTAATAATAAATATAAAACACTTAATATAATACCTAGAATGCAGTATATCTCAAACATTAATTGTAAAATTAATACATGTATCATCATCATTTCATTTGAAACATTGTGCCATGTTTCAAATCAGCAGTGAAATACAAAAAGAAACTGCTTGCCCGTTTGCTCTAATCCTCATTTCTGCTTGGAACTATGAGACTGAATGAAATGGAACAGCTCCCTGCTTGAAATATACTGTAACCTTCCTTTTGTAATCAAGATAAAATTATCTTTGAGAGTATACAGGGATTCTGGAACACTATAAACTTTGAGATTTGGTTTTATGGGTCTTTCATTTCATCTTCTCCCTGACCAAATGCTGTATTCCAGATTTTCATTATACACCCCTCTTAATCACCTCCCCCAGTAAAATTGTGGTGATATTTTTGTACTCTGTCTTTGAATTGAGGTCATAATTGGGAAGTACATTCAATGCTTTTGCTTAACAAAATTATTTAATGGCCTGTGAAATAATAGTTTGATAATAACATATGAATCTCCATGTGTAACTGCCAGTTAAGGAGCCCTGGTGGTGTGGTAAGGAGCTGTGGTGGTGCAGTGCGTAAGGCATTTAACTGCTAACCATAAGGTTGGTGGTTCAAACCCATCAGCCACTCTGCAGAAGGAAGATGGGACAATCCACGGTCTTAAAGGTTTACTACCGAAGAAACCCAATGAGGGTCGCTATGAGTTGGAATCAACTTAATGGCATTGGGTTTGTTTATCACTTTTTTTAGATTCACTATGTTTCTTTTTCTTTAATTTGAAAAACATCTCTGTAAGATAGATGATATTATTTCCCATTTACAAATTATTTAGTGATATATACAGTTGATTTACTCTAAGCTTTCTCCGTTTTTCTCAAGATTAGAAAGTTAAATACCAAAATTAGGGTAAAAAAATTTCCTAGAAAAATATAAATGGTGTGCCCAATTAAAGAGAATAGGTAAAAGAAAATAAGCAGGCAGAAAGAAAGTGTAGAAGAGATTAAATTGATAATTGTGTACCAACTATAAACCATAGTTTATATAGATGGTTTATAATACATAGTTTCCATAGATGGAAACAGTGGTAAAAACCATTCAAGCATCTCTCGTATTGAAGTGATTCATAAAATCGGTGGTCCTGTCTGATGGAGGATAGTTTTTTTGGGAGGTAGTGTGAAGTTTTAAGTTGGAGATTCAAAATTCAGACTTGAAACTATCAAGAAGAGGGGGTGAAGGTAATATTATCAGTGGAAAGGAATATGTACAAATAGAAATGTTTATATATTTAGCAGCTAGCATAGTGCCTAAGGCACTTGACTGCTAACCAGAAGGCTGGAGGTTCAAACCCACCAGCCACTCCTCGGAAGGAAG
>NW_006921820.1:1431274-1464751 GCF_000298275.1 Orycteropus afer afer | reverse complement strand
GGGGCAATCTACTTCCGTAGTGATACTGCCTCGGAAACCCAAGGAGGGGTTGCTATGAGTCGGGGCCGACTTGACGGCACATAACAACAACAACAGCAATATTTAGCAGAAACAAAAGATCAACACGAAGCTTTAAAGATATAGGGGCTAAGAGGTGGTTTAATGTAGATATGGTTCAGGGAAAGCTGATTGCAAGTGTTCTTCGAGGCAGGGAGAGAAGATTTAGATGAGCGTTCTGGAGTTTGCTGCCATAGTGTTAAATTATATCTTTCTAGAATGAGATCCCGATGTGGAGTTTCTATGTTTTATTTGGAATGTTTAAACAAGGGGCAAGAAGGTAAACAATGAATAACTTGAACAACTGTCTGAGGAGGTGTTTATAATACATCAAGGTTTCCAATATGAATTTCATTAGCTGCATGTTAGCATATTGCATCTGCCACTGAGGCTTTAGCATGTACTTAAAAAGTCCACCTTGGTAATTTAACATTTTTCTGTTTTAAAAACCCTTACAAGAGGCTCAAATTCTGCATTTTCAATTTACCCACATTTCAGCTGCATATACTTAATGCATACTAAGCATACTGACTAACATACAGGAGCTCTGGTGGCGCCGTGGTTTAAGCATTCAGCTGCTAACCAAAAGGCAGGCAGTTCACATCCACCAGTCACTTCATGGGAAAAAGATGTGACAATCTGCTTCCATAAGGATTAAAGCCTTGGAAACCCTTTGGGATAGTTCTACTCTGTCCTATAGGGTCACTATGAGTCAGAATTGATTCGATTGCAGTAGGTTTTGCTCATGTACAACTTAGCAAGGTAAAACTGGCCTTATGTTACTATCCCATCACTTGGCACTCCTCTGACCTCAAGTTTGCCAGGGAGGGCATCATGTACATAGTTGCCCAGCCACCAAAATGTTGAAGTCATTTTTGATTCGTTGATTCTTTCATCCTTGTGCCTAATAAGTCTGGTAATTCTTCCTTTGGGATGTATATTTTGTTCCTTTTCCTTCATATCTACTACTAGTAGATTTTTTGGGGGGGGTAGGGGGTTATAAGACTGTAGAGAGAAAGATAATTTTTACTTTTTTTTTTTTTTTTTTGAGGATTCCCATAAACCTCCCAGGTAATTTTTCTGGATATTTTCTTGACTAGTCCCTTTTCTGTTTATTTTAGTCATTTAACCTCAGTTTTGCTTCTAGAGAATGTCACTGGAGAGTTAGCTTCCTAGTGGAGACATAACTTTCAGTTCTGCTAAAAGAGGAGAACATGCACATGGTGTAAGAGAAGTTGAAAACATCAGCTGTTAACAAGTAATAAAATGACTTTCCTTATGTGATTGTTTTTGAACAACAGATTCATCTTTTTGTCTTAAACAAAAGGTGGGATATGTTGAAGGTAAATATCTGCAACTTACTAGGAGAGAATTCATTCCCTACCGAATTATTTTAGGAGCAAACTAATTAGGTTTACACCTGGGCAATGAAAATCCAACCTTCGAGAGGGTGGCAAGAGTGTCTGATAATTCACCAGTTTAAAAATTTGTGGTCCCCCCCTAGGATAAAATAATTTTATAATTTATTTTTAATTTAATTTAAGGAGGCAAGTGTTTTTGTAGAAAAGATGATCAGAAATGTAATCAGGGCTTAATGGCAGTTTTCTTGTGGGGAATACTAGAAGTGGGGAGATAATTTCTGTTGGTGACTTATTCTATGTTAAAAATACAAAATGGTTCAGATGAGCACTAGGAATGTTAACTAATGTATATATGTCTGCATTGTGTTCATAGTTAATGAGTTTATTAGGTATTATTCAAAGATCTTTAGTAAGACGCCTCTTTCTTACCTGATGATTTGCAATGTATTTCTATTGTGCAACGGTCTACATGTGACTTTTTAGTTGGAGTATTATATTAACCAGGTACTGAATTTGCAGTTCGATAGGAAACTAGACAGGGTGTGTCTGCACAGGGTCTGATGCAATGGATGACTAGCTTTGGGACATGAGGAAAGCCACACTTATCCCTTGACTTCAGTTGCCACCCTGTAAAATAAGGGAGTTGGACTAAGGACTCTTCCAGCTCTTTGAGTCTCTAATTTTGTGGTGCCACCAAAACTTGTCCTGAACAGTTTTTTTGGAGAGGTGTTTGTTCTGTAGCCCATTCTGTCCTTTCACCTAACCCCCTTCTCATGGATATGGAAGAGGCCAGCCTAAATGTTCTATGGTTTTGAAAATTTGTTTCCCTCCAATTGAAGCTGCATGACCTAAACAGATACTGAACTCATGACCATAGTGTTATTAGCTTTGTGCTACCCACAACATTTTAGAAATAGAGTACGATTGTTTCCAAACCAGAAATTTATTGAAACGCAAATGTCAATGAAGAAGGACTTCAAATGCTTTGCTTTATGTGGAGCCACTCTTGGGAATATGGTAATTAAAGAGCATGGACACTGGAGCCACAGTAAATGGGACCACATGTGACTCTGCCACTTGCCAATTGTGCGATCTGGGCATGATAATAAAAACCCATTGCTGTTGAGTTGATTCCGACTCCTAGCAACTCTATTGGACAGAATAGAATCACCCTGTAGGATTTCCAACGCTGTAATTTATGGAAGCTGACTGCCATGTCTTTCTCCCACAGAGAGGCTAGTGGGGTCAAACCACTAGTGTTTTTTTAAGTGGTTAAAGCATCTTAACCATTGTACCACCAAGGCTCTTTGGGCATGGTAATAGTATCTATCTAATAGGGTTTTGTTTTATATTTTCTTTAAATTTTATTTATTGTTGTTGAGAAAATACACAGTAAATCATAACCAATCTAACAGTTTCTACATGTACAATTTAGCGATACTGATTATATTCTTCGAGTTGTGCAACCATTCTCACCTTCTTTTTCTGAGTTGTTCCTCATCATTAACATAAACTCACTACCCCCTAAGATTCCTATCTAACCTTTTGAGTTGCTGTTGTCAGTTTGATCCCATATAGTTCTTAAACGTGCATAATGCTCAAGGCAGACTTTTTTTTTTTTTTTTTTCCTAGTTAAGCTAAACTGTTGTTCCATTTTAAGATGACTTCTGGGGATATTTTTGGTTTGAGAATTAAAGATTATCTCAGGGCAATAGTTTCAAGGGTTCATCTACCCTCTGTAGTTCCAGAAAGTGTAGCGTCTATGAAAATTTGAAATTTTCTTCAGAATTTCCCCCCTTTTGATCAGGATTCTGTGAAATCTTTGATCAAAATGTTCAGTAATGGTAGCTCTTTTGGTTACCTAGTACTGCTCTGACAGGAATATACCACAAGTGGGATGGCTTGAACAAACAGGAGTTTATTCTCTTACAGTTTGGGGAGGCTAGAAGTTCAAGTTCAAGTGCCAGGCCCCAGGGGCTGTGTGAAAGCCCCTCGACCTTCAGCTTCAGCTTTGCCTTTTGCTCCTGGCCCACTGAAGCTGGAGGCATCTCTTCACTCAGGCAACTACTGGCTGCTGAGGCTAATAAGCGCAAGGTTGACAAATAGAATGGCACAATCTCAATGTTACCAAACTACACGGCAAGCCATTTATTTAAGTCCATTGAAAATCCCAAGGTTAGCAGGGCATGACAGGCTGCTGAACAACGACACAGCTACATGCAGGGTTCAAGTGTGCCGTAAGCTGGAGATCATTCCTGAAGCTGTTTCTTATGTATGGGAAGAAGACCACATACCCAAAGCAGCTACTCAGCTAGCTGCTGCAATAGATTCCACCATGGAGTTGATTATCAGTCTCATCATGGGGAATACTACATCCAGCTGCCCAGCCACTCAACCAGGCCAGCCAAGTTGACACACAAACGTAACTACCACAGTAGCTGGACACCATCCAGTTCTGATCTCACAGGATAGGAGGCAGTCATTTATGGAGGCAAGTTAGCCACACATTCCATTCCTTTCTCCTATTCCTGACTCTCTGTCTTCCTTTGTTGTTCCAGGTGAGTCGAGACCAATCTTAACAGATGTTTTGATGGGTAAATGCTGAGGCGCATATAGTGCTATATGTTTAGCTGCTATTATTTATTTATTAATCTCTTTATTTTTACATTCTATGTAGAAGGCCTGTCTGTGATATCACCTTGAGAATCCTCATAATAATCCTGTGAAAGTAGTACCTTCATTATCCTCTTAAAGAGACTGAGGCTCAGAGAGGTTAAATAATTTATCTAAGATCACACATGATGGTATAGTGGTTAAAGCACTCAGCTGCTAACCAAGGTCAGTGGTTTGAACCCACCAGCCACTCCATGGGAGAAAGATATGGCAGTCTGCTTCCATAATGATTTCAGCCTGTAAAACCCTATGAAGCAATTCTACTCTGTCCTGTAGACTTGCTGGGAGTAGGAACTGACTCAGCAGCAATGGCTTTTTAAGATCACACATAAAATGGGTTCTAGAGTCATGATTCAAAGTAGGTTTTTCTGACTTGTTCCAAAACCCATGTGCATTCCTCCTTCATGTATACTGCTCTGTGCTTGGTCCTTTGGAAATTCTAAATGTTATTAACTAATCACTGAGCACTGACTTAAAGAGGCAGTTGGTGTCAGAAGACCAAAGACTCTTACTGCTAAAAGTCTCTAAATGCCTTAGCTATCGCAAAGATAAAACTGATATGACTGTTCTTCCTTCCTTTTACAAATGTGTCTTTCGGATCTCTGGGCTTTCTCTGAATTGTTTTCATACAGTGTGATTTTTCTTTCTTTTTTTGTCCATTCCTACTACACACTGAGGCAGCATCTCCATCAGTCCCCAGATAGCCTTCCTTATAGCTGTGGCCTTAGGGAGTGGAGTGTCTGGGTAGGGTTAGATAAAAGCCAGGTCTGTATCAGTAACTTTGGAAATGAAAATTGCAAAACACGAAATAATTGAAGTAAAGGTAACATGAGTACTCCCATAACTCTTCCTTTATTTACCAGGTATTTATTAAATATGTATGTAAATAGTTAGCATTAGGTGCCTTTGGCTCAGTTCTGACTCATTGCGACCCTTTGTACAAAAGAACAAAACACTGTATGGTTCTGTGCTATCCTCAGAGTTGTTGTGTTTGAGCCCATTGTTTCAGCCACTGTGTCAGTCCGTCTCATTGAGGGTCGTCTTCTTTTTCACTGACACTCTACTTTACCAAGCATGATCTTCTTCTCCATCTTGATAACATGTCCAAGGTACACGAGATGAAGTCTCACCATCCTCATGTCTAAGGAGAATTCTGGCTGCATTTCTTTCAAGACAGGTTTTTTTATTTGGCATAATTTAATTTTATTTGTTACTTTTATTGTGGTGAAAACATACAGAACAAGACATTCACCAATATAAGAACTTCCACATTTACAGCTTAGGGACGTTAATGGCATTTTTCATGTTGTACCACCATTATTGCTATCCTTTTCTAAAATATTCCATCACCATTAGCATAAACTCAATGCCCCCCAAACAAAAGCTTCTCCTTTTCCCCTCCCTCCTATCCCTGGTAACCATTAATAATCTTTGGAGATATATATATATATATCTCCAAATTTCTCTTTTCACTCTTTGGGAGAAGTCTTTTGATGCATATAAGAATTTAATTTTTAGAAGGTCCCAATCATCTATCTAGGAATTTTCCCTCCCCTTCTCTCCCCTCCTTGGTAACCAACAAAGAAATTTTCCTCCCATGTATAAACTTTGCCTTGACTTTTTACAATAGTGGACTAATACAATATTTGTCCTTCTGTGATTGATTTATTCCACTCAGCATAATGTCCTCCAAGTTCACCCATGTTATGCGGTCTTTTGCATATTCTACATTATTCTTTAGTGTTGCATAGTATTTGATTGTGTGTATGTACCGCAATATGTTTATCCATTGCTTGGTTGTTGGGCACTTAAGTTATTTCCATCAGTTTACTATTGTGATAGTTCTGTGATGAACATGGGTGTGCATAAATCTATTCATGTCCTGACTCTCACTTCTTTAGGATATATACCTAGTAATGGGATCAAATGATATTTCTATTTCCAATTTATTAAGGAATTGCCATACTGCTTTCCACAGTGGTTGTATCATTTTACAGTTCCACCAGCAGTGTATGAATCCCAATCTTTCCCCATCTTCACCAGCATGTGTTATTTTCTGTTTTGTTGAACTTTGCTGGTAATGCTGGGGTGAGATGGTATCTCATGGTTGTTTTGATTTGCATCTTTCTAATGGCTAATGAGCATGAACATTTCTTCATGTGTTTGTTGGCTGCCTGAATATCTTCTTTGGTGAAGTGTCTGTTCATGTCTTCTGCCCATTTTTTAATTGGATTGTTTGTCTTTCAGATGCTGAGGTGTTGGAGTTTTCTGTAAATTTTAGAGATAAGTCCTTTACAAGTATTTTTTTTCCCCCAATTGTAGGTTCTCTTTTCACTCTTTGGGAGAAGTCTTTTGATGCATATAAGAATTTAATTTTTAGAAGGTCTCAATCATCTAGTTTATCATCTGTTTGTGCTTCTTGGGTTATGCTTGAGAGTCTATTTATGCCATGAATTAGGTAGGACCCCTAAGTTTGCCCCTATTTTTTTCTTTTTAAATATTTTTTATGAACTTTTACATTTCACATTTAAGTCTTTGATCCATCTTGAATTAGTTTTTGTGTGCGGTGTGAGGTATGGATCTTGTTTCATTTTTCTGCACATGGATATCCAGTTTTGCCAGCACCATTTGTGAAAGAGACTATCTCTTCCCCATTTAGTGGATTTCTGCCCTTTGTCGAAGATCAACTGACCATAGGTTGATGGATGTATTTCTGGGTTCTCAGTTCTGTTCCACTGGTCCGTGTGTCTGTCATTGTACCAATACCAGGCTGTTTTGACTACTGTGGCTGTATTGTCGGTTTGAGATCTGGGAGTGTGAGACCTCTTACTTTGTTCTTCTTCTTCAGTAGAGCTTTGCTTCCCGAGGTCTCTTTCCTTTCCATATAAAATTAGTGAGTGATTTTTCCATGTCTTTAAAGAATGTTGATGGAACTGGATCAGGATAGCATTGAATTTATAGGTTGCTTTGGGTAGTATTAACATTTTCACAATGTTCAATCTTGCCATCCATGAGCATGGTATGTTCTTCCATTTATGTAGATCTCTTATAGTTTTTTGAAGTTGTGCTTTGTAGTTTTCTTTGTATAGGTCTTTAGTGCTTGGTAACATTTATTCCCAAGTTTTTTATCTTTTTGGTAGCTATTATAAATGGTATTGATTTCCTTTTCAGAGACCTCTTTGCTGGTTTAGAGGTATCCAGCTGATTTTTGCATGTTGATCTCGTATCCTACCACTATGCTAAATCTTTCAGTAAGTTCTTGTAGTTTTCTTGTTGATTCTCTTGGGTTTTCTATGTATAGGATCATATCATCTGCAAATAGGGATTGTTTTACTTCTTCGTTACCAATTTGGATGCCTTTGATTTCCCTCTTTTGCCTATACAAAAGTGAATACAAAGGTGAATAGAAGTAGAGATAGAGGGCATCATTGTCTCATTCTTGTTCACAGGGGAATGGTTTCAGTCTTTCTCCACTGAGAATAATGTTGGCTATTGATTTTGCATGTACACCCTTTGTTATGTTGAGGAAATTCCTTTCTATTACTATTTTTCTGAGAGTTTTTATCAGGAATAGGTGTTGGGTTTTATCAAATGCCTTTTCTCCATCGATTGATATGATCTTGTGATTCTTTTCCTTTATTTTACTTATGTGATGGTTTACATTGATTGTTTTTCTAATGTTGAACCATCCTTGCATACCTGCTATGAATCCCACTTGGTCATGATGTGTGAATTTTTTGATATGTTGTTGGAGTCTGTTGGCTAGGATTTTGTTGAAGATTTTGGCATCTGTATTCATGAGGGGTATTGGTCTGTAGTTTTCCTTTTGAGTGACATCTTTGCCTGGTTTTGGTATCAAGGTTATGTTTGTTTCATAAAATGAATTTTGGAGGATTGATTCCATCCTTTTCTATGTTCTGGAATAGTTCGAGTAGGATTGGTATTAGCTGTTCTTTGAATGATTGGTAGAATTTTCCAGTGAAACCATCTGGGCCAGGACTTTTTTTGTTGGTAATTTTTTTTATGACCTGTTCAATTTCTTCTTTTGTTATGGATCTTTCAAATTTTCCACCTCAGTCTGTGTTAGTTTCAGTAAGTGGTGTGTTTCTAAAAGTCTGTCCATTTCATCTTAATTTTCAAATTTGTTTGGAGTACAGTTCTTCATAGTATCCTGATAATATTCTTTTTATTTCTGTTGGTTCAGTTGTGGTTCTGTTGTGATGTCACCCATTTCATTTCTTATTCATGTTATTTTCATCTTCTCCTTCTTTTCCTTTGTTAAGTTTGCCAGTGGTTTGTTGATTTTACTAATCTTTTCAAAGAACCAACTTCTAGTCTTCCTGATTTTTTCTGATTTGTTGGTTATTCTTTCAGTATGTACATATGAAAGGAGCTCTGGTAGCATAGTGGCTAAAGCACTTGACTGCTAACCAGAAGGCTGGCGGTTCAAACCCACCAGCCACTCCTCGGAAGGAAGGTTGGGCAATCCTACTTCTGTAGTGATACTGCTTCGGAAACCCAAGGAGGGGTTGCTATGAGTCGGGGCCGACTCGACAGCACATAACAACAACAACAACAGTGATTGAAAATACGTGGTTTATGTCAGGCACACCTTAGTCTTCAAAGTGACATCTTTATTTTTAATACTTTGAAGAGGTCTTTGCAGCAGATTTGCCCAGTGCAATAAGTTGATTTTTCGACTGCTGTTTCCATGACATTGATTGTGTCAATGAAATCCTTGACAACTTCAATATTTTCTCTGTTTATCATTATATATGTATGTATATACCATTTTCAACTGATTCAAAGTGGGTTTTTTGACTTGTTCCAGAATTTTGACTTGAAAATTTATAAATAATTTTACAGTGAAACAGTGTTACTGAAAATGTAGTACCAATTGTTTTTCGTTTACAAAACTTTTAAAGTGCATTTGTTTTAACCGTCTATAGTCATCTTTTTTTCACTTGAAAATCATAATAGAAATAATGGTACACAAAGTGGCTTTTGTTGTATTTTAAATCTCATGACAATATCATACTTGCTGCTGAATGATAGTAATTAGGATGGTACTGGAGTGTAGACAATTTGCATTTTGAGTTCAAGAAAATTTTAGGTTCATGTGAGTTGTTGAGTCAACTCTACTTCATTCTTTATTTTAGGAAAGTGCCTTATATATGGGTCCTAAGTAGTATAAATACTAGAAAGTTCATTTCATTTATGAAGCTCTAAGAAATTATGTTAGCACTTTGTGGTAGTTAAGTTTGTGTATCAACTTGGCTGGGCCTGGTTGAGTGGCTGGGCAGCTAGATGTAGTGTTCCCCGTGATGAGACTGGTAATCAACTCCATGGTGGAATCTACTGTGAGCAGTTGAGTAGCTGCCTTAGGGATGTGGTGTGCTTCCTTTATATGAGGAGAACTCTTGGGGAATGGTCTCTAGCTTATGGCACACTTAAACCCTGCATGTAGCTGTGTTGTTGTTCAGCAGCCTGCTGACCTTGGGACTTTCAGTGGACTTGAATTAATGACCTGCCGTGTGGTTTGGTAACATTGGGACTGTGCCTTTTTACTTGCCAACCTTGGGCTTGTCAGTCTTAGCAGCCAGTTGCTGTCTGAGTGAAGAAAAGCCTCCAGCTTCAGTGGGCCAGGAGCAGGAGGCAGAGCTGAAGCCCAAAGTTGAGGGGCTTTCACCCAGCCCCTAGAGCTTGGCACTTTGAACTCAGATTCAAAGCCTTCAAACTATACAAGAATAAACTCCTGTTTGTTAAGGCCTTCCCATTTGTGGTATATTCTTGTCAGAGTGGTACTAGGTAACCAGAACACATCAGCAATTGCAAGGATGGTGCAGTATTGTGCAGTGTTTTATTCTTTTTTACATTGGGTAGCTATGAGTTGGAACTGACTCAGTGGCACCTAACAACAACATGGTCATTGTGATAACTGCTCAGCTTTTACCATGCCAGAGCAAAAATAGCCATCAAATAAGTGTGGGGGTGTTTTGATAAACTTTATTTATGTGGCCCTTGCTTGAGACCTCTGAATGGATCTTGGGGAGGGTAGAGTAAAGGCACTTTGCACACATGTTGATGAAAACATTTGTTTAAGCTTCTGAGAAAGTTTGCTATTAACTTAAAAAAGGAGTCACAATGGTATCTATATGAAAATAAAAGCAGTGGTTTGAAATTCCACAACTAAGCCTCACTCTCAAAAGTTCTGTTTTCAAAATGGCATAATTTTGTTCTCCATATATGCTTTATAGAAGAGTCTTACATAATATATTATTAATTTTGAAGATATTATTTGTACATTTAAAAATGATAAATGAAAAATGCACTTCCATTCTAGGAAGGAACTATATAATGCTTAGGTATTTATTTGCCACATCACATTTTGGGTTAAGTTTCTATTTTTAACTGGCATGCTGACTTCAGTTTGCCAAAACCTGATTACATTTGGAAGGAAAGTGGCATTGTTGCTATTTCCTCTGCATGAAAACATCTAAAGCAGGTAGCCAGCAATGGGAAAAGTGAAGATAAAGGCAAAGATATAATACTTTGTAAGTTTTTTTTTTTTTTTTTTGCATTAAATCTCTACTCTGCTACGTTTTGCTTTCTTTTACTCTGTTCTTTAGATTAGAATACCTAATTTAATTTTCACATGCCCTACTCCCTCAGGTAAGTAAGGGAAATCCCATTGTTTTACATTTGATATGAGTCCACTAATACACTCATTACTGAGATATTTTTGTAAATCATTTTATTAGAAACCTCGTGATTCAAGTTGACTAATATTTTTTATTTATGATTTGTATTGTATAATGTTTAATGCTAATTATGTTCCTGTGAATGGATAGTTTGGTTTTTGAGGTAGAGTAACTAATTATACAAAGTGGGTTAGAAAACATTTAAAAATACCAAGTAACTTCTATGACTACTACATTTTAAAATTTGACAAATAGAAAAATTTAGATGGGTTGACCAAAGTTATTCTGAAAACCACAGCAAGACTCATGAGTATCTTAGATCACATCTCTTTGCTTTTATTAGAACCATTGATTTGGATGAATCCTCTACCTTGTAAGTTTTACTGTAAAAACTGTGTTGTAGAAGAGATTTTAATGAATTTGGGCATTGTTATTCCAGTTTGGTACTGTAGGTCTAGATGTAGTCTCAGGAGGTGTTTTCCTCAAAGCTCCTTTCTTTGTTTCTTGTACAATAATCAGAGTATCTTGCAATACCTAATCTGAATCCCAAATAGAGAAGCATTGGACAGAGTTCTAAGAAGTGTGACTAACTGGATTTTGATGTACACTTTAACAATTGTCCTATATAGAAAGACCAAGGATAACATGAAATCAGATGTTAAAAGTTTTAACTTTGTTATTTCTTCTCAAGGCAGAGATTTCCTATTGCAGTATGGATATCATTTTCTATTTAAAATAATGTTATAAATTGATTTCATGTTTTAGCTTTTTAATCATTCAGAAGCTAGTTTATGAAAACATTTTCCAAATAGATGCATCAACAGTTTATGTAAAGACTTCAGCAGTATTATGGATGTTCATGTAAAAGTTCATTATTTGGCCAGATTGACTCATTGACTCCTGTATGGAAAAATTGCAACATGTATTTAATCTTGGTTGGATTCCCATTTAAGAAGCTAGTGGCCACTTCCCAAATATACAGCTGTTAGGTTAATAGGAAGAATACTGTAGATTCTTAGACAACACCTTAAAATAGAAGAGAAACAACTGTGTATCTCTTTGGTGGATTCGATTGAATACTGGTATGTAGGGATAACACAGAATTGGGCACTAATGATCATTTACTTAGTTCTTACAAAATGATAAGCATTTACTAGTTTGAGAATTGACAACACTTCTGAGAAGCTTAATGGAAGTGTGCATAAAGGAAGGAGCATAACTCGAAATGTTGTGGGATGGGGAAGAGTGTGTTTCAGGGTCCAAGATGGGGGGATATCAGAAGAGAACGTCTTTGTGTGTGTGTGTGTTTGTGTGTTAAGAATAACAAAGATTTAATACTTTATTAAGAAAAATCTGAAGGTAAAAGATATAGGACAGTCTGATATATCAATTCAGTTAAACTCAAGGGACCATGAAAAATTTTAATGATGGCGACAAGAAAGAAACATAGGATAATTTTAGGTAAAAGTAAATATATTTTCTATAAATCAGAATTTTTATATGCAAAATATGAATTCCTTTGAGTAATGTCTGAATGAGCATTTGAATAATAAAACAGCCCATATATTATGGTGATGTGATTGTGGGTGAATATACTTTCTTAAAATTTACTTCAATTAAACCTAAAAGTTATTAACCCTAAGGTTAAGGATTAAGGTATGCCTGACCCAAGCCATGATATTTTCTTTTTTTAACTTTGTATTGTGGTTTGAATGAAAGCTTACAGAGCAAATTGGTTTTCCATTCAACAATTCTGAACATACTTATTTGTGATATTGATTGTAATCCCCACATTGTGATAGCACTCTTCCCATTTCATCTCTGTGTTTACCATTTGTCAAGAGATATTAATATTTCTAAGAGAAGAACTTGCACTTAAGGTAGCTGCACAGACAAGGGAGAAGAGTGTTGTGTGAAGAAAAATGGAATGAGTCAAGGCATGGAGGTATGACAGGATGCAAAACATTGGGAATCTATAGATATTTGGTAGATAGGGTTGGAATATTAGTAGGTGGAAAGTGATGTGGTGAAGGAGGAGGTTGGAAGGCTTTGTTGGATTTCATATATTAAGTACCTTCTTACCAGGGCATAGAATCAGAACTTTAGGGAGTCCCTGAAGGAAACTTAGGTTCTTATCTTCATTGTTTGATTAATTAGCTGTATCTGTTCATCACTCTATCCCTACTAGTATGTAAAAAAAAAAAAAAAAAAGAGGAGAGTGAGTAGAGGGATGGGGTGGAATCTAGCTTGAGACGTCTGTGATTTTTTTTTTAATTCTATATTTATAAGGAATTATTTTTGCATACTGTATCCAAGGGCAGAGAAAATATGAAGGTTATCTTAAAGCTCTGGATTAGGAGTTTAAAACTCTTGGCTCTGATTCTGATTTCATGACTAATGTTAGCAAAGTATCTAATCTCTTTTAGTGTCACTTCCAGGTCAGATATAATTAGGTTTTTGGACCCTTCTTTTTGCTCTGGCTTTTTTTTTTTTTTTGTCAAGGCAGGGGTGGAGGTGGAGAAGGCAGGCATGGAAGCTAATTGACATTAAAGCAGCAATAATAGCTAAATGAGTACTTCTGAAATTGCTCCTTCTAGGGTATTTTGGGAGAAAATGCTGGGAGAGTACAGTGTTGTAATTGAAAAGTATGGTTTCCTGGTGATTGAATTTCAGGCACTATGTAACCTGGGTGGAAAAAGAAGACTTTAGAACCTTACAAGTAAACCCTTAGGGCCCCATTTCTTCCATCAGGCAAATTAGGAAAATAATTACTTGTGTCCACTTTATTCTCAGGATAAACTGAATTTGTAATAGAAAATGTGAAATACGTTGCTAATGTTGGATTCAGTTCTTCCTACTATTCCTGGAGCCACTGCCTTAGGCTGTCTAGATCAACTACCATCTCGTGTTGCTTCCATTATATTCCAACTGTGGTCCTAAATTGTCTTGTCATGTTATTTTCTTAAAACACAATTTCATCATGTAACTAAATCTCTTATTTAAAAATTTACAGTAGCGTTTTGCTGTCCATTTGGAATGTTGGAACCTCTGAAATATTTTCTGTGAATGGAGAGAGAGGGAGGGAGGCTTGGCATGTGCTAGTAAGTTGAGATGGACCCAGTGAAAAAAAATGATATTGTTAATCTACATTGTCTAAATAAAACTTTTTTTTTTCCATTCGGCAAATACCCCTCATTCTAAAATTAGCTAAGGGATAAGTCCCTCATTGAAGATTGTGTGATCATGATAGAAGGTGAAGGTAAGTAGGCTTGTACTGTTAAAAGTGGTATAGAATCCTAGGTTTCTAGCAACAGATCTAACCATCTGCTCTTGGGAATAGTAGAGAGATGCCTGTTATTGGAGGAATGGGGACAAACATTTGTTAATTAACACCATGCAGAGAATTGCTTGGTATGGCCCTTCTAGCCATGGTCTTTGTAACTCCCACCAAATGACTGGGTGGCACTATGCAATTATGAGGTACAAATATATATGGCCCACCAAGGGGATTGGATAACTTGTTAATAATGTAAATAAGATGCATGGCACTCTTGTGGGTGTGGGATAAGAGTGGAAATAAGATGTATGCAACCCTAATGTGGGTGTTTGTCAGTTTTGTCATCTCACTACACTTAACATGAGCCATCCCAGTGTCAGAAAGGGGAGGGGGGGATATCTTACTACTATCTAGAAAGAAGAGCCAGGAGTGGAGCCCGGGCTTTGGACCTCAAATCCCTGAGCTAAACTTTGATCAGGAGCTAGAGAGCTATTATACCAGAAACAACAAGAAGCAACAACATAGAAACAGTGACAGCAGAGGTAGCAGAACCCAGAGACTGGCACAAGACAGAGCAGCGGGCTTCCCAGCCTACAGAGTAAGAAAGCAGGGGGTTTGCTGGTGGAGTGTGTTGCCTCTGGCCATTTATCTGTCAAGTTAGGCTCACTGACCCATGGAGCAAGAAAACTGTGTTTGGGCTGAAGTTTACTGGCAGAGTTGGGTGCCTCTGGGCATTTATTGGCAGAGTTAAAAGAGTTTTTGTAATCTTGAGAGGATGAAGGCCAGAAAGAGATCAGCTTCTAGGTGGCTGTGGCTGAGGGGAGGCTGTCCTGATTGAAAAACTGTATCCTGAATTGTAACCTGTTAGTTCCCTAAAGGGAGCTCTGGTAGCATCGTGCCTAAGGCATTTGACTGTTAACCAGAAGGCTGGGGGTTCATATCCACCAGCCACTCCTCGGAAGGAAGGTTGGGCAATCTATTTCCATAGTGATACTGCCTCGGAAACCCAAGAAGGGGTCACTGGGAGTTGGGGCCAACTTGATGGCATATAACAACAACAACTTCCCTAAAAAACATAGTCGTGACTATTGTCTGTGCGTTCTTTGTGGCCATTCCAATGAATTATTGATCCCAGCAGAGAAGTAGATAGTGCTATGAAAGGGACAATTGGTGTCAAAATTAGTAAAAAGGTGGAGGGTGGAGGCATGTCTGACCTCACTTCACCGGAATCAGCGTTGGGCTATTGATCTTGATCCTTCTTCCCTCTTGTGAAGTTTGAGGAGGTCAGACACTACCCCATGCTGTTTTTTGCACTTAATTATTCTCTTATCTCTTTAATAGATGAGCTATGTACATGATAAGCAGAAAAAGGAATAAAAATAGATCTTGTCTTTTAAAAATCAGTTATGTCCACCTCTTAACATACACTGGTCAAGACCATAATTCAGTGCTCAAAGGGTTGCTGTTTTTGCTGCAGTGGTTGTTTTAATTGCCTGCCTGACAGATTTTTGAGTATACTAGTGGCATGACCTAACCATTAGCCAAACCTGTGAGCTGTTCCCAGCCTATATTACTGATTGTTAGGGCAGACTAGGCAGTTGACCAGCCCTAGCTCCTAAGACAGTTCTGACTTACTTGTGGTGAAGATTGGGGAAAGGAGGAAGGCAGTGTCCTTGAAGAGACATCAAATAAAGACCAGTGAGCTAAAAAAACAAAACCAAATAATATAAGACAAAGTTGAGTTTACTTATAGGCAAGGGAACATAGTAAAGAAATTTACTTAGGAATTGTTGAGGATAAAAGGTTTTTTAGTACAAGAAAGAGTGAGATAGGGAGTAGACGGGTTAATGGTGGTTATTCAAAATTAATGATTAAAAACTGTCATTTGGGTAGGATTAAATGAGTTCATAGGTCTGCACATGATTAGTTACAACAAGCCATTGTCATGCAAGAGGATTTAGTTAGAATATCTTTTAGGCAAGCACTGTTGTAAATGGAAAATTTTCCTTCTACAAGAGCATCTAGCCCGTTTCCAAAGATGATTAAATCTCTTAGGAAGGTTCTGGACCTAACCACCCCTCTCAAGGGTCGCTGTTGTTTTGCTCTAAAGTTGGCTGGGAGTCCCTGGGTGGTGCATATGGTTATTGTGTTTAGCTGCTAACTGAAAGATTGGAGGTTCAAGTCCACTCAGAGACCTGGTGATCTACTTCCAGAAACTCAGCCATTAAAAATCCTATGGAGCACAATTCTACCTTGACACATGTGGTCAGTTGTGTTGGAATTGACTAGATACCAGCAGGTAAGTAGGTAAAGGTGGCTGAGTCCCTGGATTGGCAGTGAATATTTCCTACACTGGAACATACACTTCTAGAATATTTACAGGATGCTCCTGAATCAGCGTATGTTCGATGTGGGGAGCCGTAGACTATATGTCCAGTTAGAAAAAGTCTTCCTTTAGCATATGCCATTCTTCCTAAAGGGCCCAGAATTCTAAAAGTATAAGGGTGTTTCTTAAGTTTTATTTTTATTAAGTTATATTCAACTTGAGATATGAACATATTTCTAGTTGGAGAATTTCTTTAGACTTAATTTGTCCTTATCTTATTAATTGAAGTCTTTTATGTCTTATTCCTCCATGCACTCTTCAGAAGAGACTTAACATTCTCCTCCAATTTATAGCTGCATAAACCAAAAACCAAACCGCTGCTGTCTGGTTGATGCTGGCTCATAGTGACCCTATAAGACATGGTGAAAGTGCCCCCTAGGATTTCAAAGGCTATAAATCTTTAAGGAAGTAGACTGCCACATCTTTCTCCTGTGAAGTGGCTGGTGGATTAGTACACTGATCTTTTGATTTGCAGCTGAGCACTTTAACCACTGGGACACCAGGGCTCCTTTTAGCTCCATGTTGTTGTTGTTGTTGTTATTTGCCATCGAGTCGGCCCGGATTCATAGCGACCCCTCCTTGGGTTTCCGAGGCAGTATCACTACGGAAGTAGATTGCCCAACCTTCCTTCCAAGGAGTGGCTCCATAGAAAATGCTAATTTAAGGAACTCTCAGGAGGGCAGCTCTGTTGCTTATGGATGGCTTTGCTATGAACACCCCAAATCTTTTTGAGTTACCATTTGAAATACAATGTACCCAACTGCTTTTATTTCACTGGAGAAAATGTTTTCATTACTTCAGATTCTCAACACTATCTATCATAGGTTGCCTTTTTCTACTTGTTACCTAACTGAGCACTGTTAATGTGTTGCCATTGTAATTTGTAATCCCACTAGAGAGGGCTGCAGTGTTTAAGTCCCACTTTAGCAGCTATCTCTCTTTAAAAGACAAATCAATTAAAGACAGTCTCAGCTGAGATACAGTTATTTCTTGCAGATCAAAGAAGGAGCATAGAGGAAAAGCAAAATACTTGGACTATACAGTCCATCTCAGTAAACATGTTTGTGCTTGGCTAGGGACATGCTGATTATTTCTTTTTTTATGAACAGTATTTGAATGGATCAACAGAGTTCTTGGTAGCAGAGATTGAAGGTCTTCTTGTAGTTTGGCCCGTATTTGGCTTCAGGATCATTTAATAACATTTAAAACGCATCTTGGCCTATTTGTTTTCCAGTTGAGTTTTTGACAAGTGTTTTCTGGGGCCAAAGAGAATTGGCAACATGATGTTTGAAAGAATTTATTGCAACAAATAAGTATGCAATGGTTTTGGCATTCCTAAAACCACTAGGACATAAAATGTTATTGTTATAAATTCACAGTTAATAGTAGAATTAAAAATGTATTACAGTGCCAGCAAAGGGAAATAGTTTGTTTTTTCCAAACCAAAAGACCAAACCCACTGCTGTGGAGTTGATTCCAACTCATACCAACCCTATAGGACAGAGTAGAACTGCTCCATAGGGTTTCAAAGGCTGTAATGTAAGTCTTTACGGAAGACTGCCACCTCTTTCTCCCGTGGAGCAGCTGGAGGGATTTGAACTCCCAACCTTTCAGCAAGCAGCTGAGCACTTTTTTTAACCATTGTGCCACTAGGGCTCTCTTGTTATTTTCCAGTAACTTTAAAATGTAACAAATAGCAAACTATACTAAGCTCTGCATAATATAACCCTAATTAAACATGGTTTGTAATATTGTAAATAATAGCTTGAAACAGCAAGATTCCTCAGCAAGAATTTCTCTGGATCATTTCATTTAGCCTTTGCTTATAAATACACTGTACATACATATAAAGGAAAGGCTGGTCATCTTTTAATAATTTGCTAAAGAAAGGAAATGCTTCATAAAACTGTTATTCATCTGACCTTTTCACAAGTGAAATAGGACGGGTTATGTTTTCCCTAATCTTTATGGGATATGCAGGAATGCCACATAGAATCAGTGCAGTCCTTAGAAACAGTTTTAGGAAATGTATCAGATAGGCAAGTTTTTTTTTTTTTTTTTGTAAATCTGAGTCATATTATAGTCTAGTTGTTTGTTGTAATGAGAAGAGGCAACCACCCTTGGTTCACCTTGCCCAATCTCATAGGCATTGTAACAAATGGAAATGCAACCATAGCTGTGGAGTCGAATCTGACTCATAGCGCCCCTCCCTGGGTTTCCAAGGCAGTTTCACTACGGAAGTAGATTACCCAGCCTTCCTTCTGGGGAGTGGCTGGTGGGTTTGGACTGCCAGCCTTTTAGTTAGCAGTCAAATGCCTTAGGCACTATGCCACCAGTGTTAGAAAAAATATGCCATGTACAGCCTTTATGTGTAGGTGCTCAGTAAGTTTTACTAGATAAAATAAAGGAGTTGAGCTGTAAGGTGGTTTTTTAATCAGCAGGTAATATAGTAGTTGAGATGTGAGAAGCTATTTCAGGTGTTCATAAGCAAGATGAGAGAGTTGTAAATAATATTTTTTGTCAAAGGCATGATTTCTTTTTTTTTTTTTTAAGTAAAGGTAATTATTATAGTAAAGCCATTAAATTTTTTTTTTCTTTACAAATGGCTGTGTCTTTGTGAAGGATGCCTGTGCCTTTTTAATATGAAAATTGGATTTGCACTATAACAAAACCAAAACTCACTGCCATCAAGTCGATTCTGACTCATAGCGACCCCTTTGGGTGTCCGAGGTGATAAATCTATATGGAAATAAATTGCTCAGTCTTCCTTCTGCAGAGTGGCTAGTGGGTTTGAACCGCCAGTCTTCTCGTTAGCAGTCAAATGCCTTAGGCCCTATGCCACCAGAGCTCCTTGGATTTGCACTATAAGTTATCCTTATTGTGTTAGGATTTCTGTGTATCAAAAGCAACTTTCATAATTTTCATTAGGTTGATGAAATACTAATACTGAATTCCTAAAACCAATAGAGACAGAAAGTTTGGTCCTTGCAATGTGCTTTGGGATGTAGAGTAATTGAAAATATTTCCAGAAAGAGTCTGTCAGGAGTAAGGGAGAGTGTTGTTTTAGATGTAAGTAAGGCCTTTTGGGGCACAATATGAGCAGCAGATTTATGCCAGGGAAGGTGTATTCTAAAGGACTTTGTTTTCAGTAGTTTAGAACCTCAAGAGCAGGAAGTATTCACCTGTAAAGGAACTTAGAGAAAAATCAACTCATTTCCCTTAGCTTTCCCTTTTTTCACCATTTTCACTTTTCATCTCAATTTAGCCAAGTCATTTACTTGTTCATCAAACGTTTGTTGTGTTTCTTTGTTAGGTGTGTTGGCCTTTTGCCCAACCTAATGTATGTAGTAACTCTTTGTTGTTGTTATGTGCTGTCGAGTTGGACCTGACTCGTAGCGACCACTCCTTGGGTTTCCAAGGCAGTATCACTACAGAAGTAGATTGCCCAACCTTCTTTCTGAGGAGTGGCTGGTGGGTTTGAACCACCAGCCTTCTGGTCAGCAGTCAAGTGCCTTAGGCACTACACTACCAGAGCTCCCAGTAACTCTTTAGATATCAGTTTATTCATGCTCAATTATTTGGATGGCAGGTAATCAAGATGCCTGACTTTTTAAACCAACAGTAAATTTTCTTATCTGCTGAATTAGTCACAGAAGGTAGAGAGGTTATTCAATACTTTTCTTTTAGTCAAATTCTCATTGGTTTCTATCATCCTATGTATTTTAAGTTATGTTGGCCTTAATTAGATCTCATTTTATTTTTTCTTTTGTTTATAATGACCATGGATCTTAATTTTTATATTAGATATTCTATTGTGAATGCCTTTATTCCATTTAGACTTTTTATTTTTAAATGGTATATTTTAAAGGCATAAAAATTACTACTGTTCTCTTATTTGATTTTTCCCTTCTTCAGCATCCTACTGCCTTTGCATCTGCTTAATACTTAACTGTGTCAGAATGATTTTTTTTTTTTTTTTTTTTAAGTGCTCTGCTGCTAGTCAAAAGGTTAGCCGTTCAAATCTACCAGCTGCTTTGCAGGTGAAGGATGTGGCAGTCATCTTCCATAAAGATTACAGTCTTGCAAACCCTGTGGGGCAGTTCTACTCTTCTGTAGAGTTGCTATGAGTTGGAATCGACTTGACAGCAATGGATTTGGTTTTTGGTTTATTATTTAGATCAAGGATAAACTTTTATGACAGCTTTTAAGATAACTAGCAACATCCTTGATATCCTAAATCAGGATCAGAAATATAGTTACTAAGTTACATTGTTTTCCTGAGACATTCAAATGGTCACATCCCATTGGGATAGTGGATCATAATCTTATATTTATTCATTTAGAACATCTAATACACAATGGAACTTCATTGCTAAGTTGGCTTACTTGTATTTCATTGAGACCATCTGTTTTGGTTACCTTGTGCCTCTCTGAGAGGAATATGCCACAAATGAGATGGCTTTAACAAACAAGAGTTTATTCTCTTACAATGTTGGAGGCTAGAAGTCTGAGTTAAAAATGCCAGGCTCTAGGCGCTAAGTGAAAGCCCTTCAACCTAGGGCTACTCCTACTCCCAGTCCACTGAAGCTGGAGACTTTTCTTCACTCAGGTACCTGCTAGCTGCTGAGGCTGACAAACTCAAGGTTGACAAGTAAAAAGGCACAGTCTTGATGTTACCAAACAACATGACAGGCCACTAATTCAAGGCCAGAAAGAATCCCAAGAACGGCAGGGCATGGCAGCCTGCTGAACAACTACTTGGCTACATGCCGGCTTCAAGCATGCCAAAAAGCTGGAGACTTTCCTCAAAGTTGCTTTTTATATACTGGAAGCAGCCCACATCGCTAAAGCAGCTACTCAGCTGCTCCAGCAGATTCTACCATGGAGTTAATTAACCAGTCTCACCATGGGGAATATCTTCACCCAGCTGCCCAGCCCAGCCACTCAACCACGGCCAGCCGAGTTGATGTACAACCTTAACTACCACACCATCTGGTTGGTGTAGTGGCTAGCATAGGGACTGGAGGATCAGTCCACTGTGGGTTTGAATTTTTGCCACTTACCAGTTGACCTTGGCAAGGTTATTTTCTAGCATCAGATTCATCAGTTAAGGGTGATGCTATCTGCCCTGTAAAGTGGTTATGAACATTAACCAAAAAAAGAAAAAGGAAAACCCACTGCCATCAAGTTGATTGTGACTCATAGTGACCTCCATTAGGTTTCTGAGGTGGTAAATCTTTATGGAAGTAGATTGTTCCATCTTCTTTCCACAGAATAGGTGGTGAATTTGAACCACCAACCTTCTGGTTAGCTGTGAAATGCGCCAACACTTTGTGTTCTGTCAGGTACAATATGTAGGTAGCTCAGTAAATGGAAGCTGCATTTAAGGAGGAGCTCTGATTGTGCTGTGGTTAAGGCATTGGGCTGCTAACCAGAAGGTTGATGTTTCGAACCCACCAGCTGCTCTGTGGATGAAAGATGAGGCAGTCTGCTTCCATAAAGATTTATAGCCTTGGAAACCCTATAGGGTTACTGTGAGTCAGAATCGAACTGATGACAATGGGTTTACTGTTATTATTACCTATTCCTTATATACCTTTTCTATGTTTTAATTTACACAATTGTTTCAAATTAAGATTAGTAGGACTTTAAAAGCTCTTATTTAGTTTTTCTCCTGTTTTTAAGTTTCTAAGTTAATAATTACCAAAAAATGGGGCTTGTTGCCCTGGATTTGTTCTTAATAAACACGTGATGTTTCTTGCCTGAGATTTGTCACCTTCTAGCACTTTAGCACAGCACATGGTACAGCATTGTTTTACTAAAGACTGATGTTGGATTAGTGGGACAGTGTTGAAATTAGATAATTAAGCTTTTCTTTTCAAAAATGTTGCCAGTATTCCTCTCTTCCATCTTTATTTTTAACATTTTAATCCTATAGTTTTCTGAAATTTCCTTACCTCATGACTGAAAGATGATTTTTCTGCTGGAAAGTAAGTAGCTAAAATGATTCATATATTAATTTATAAGTTTAAAATTCTTGTTATTGAAGCAAATATTCGTCTTTCTTTTAGTTACACACTTGCTTCATTTTGGAGTTTTTTTTTAAGATTCTGTCATCACTTTAGTAATGTTTTGAGTAATTTTTAATGTAATGTGCATTTTATTGACAGCTTTAAAAATAATTATCATGCATTATTGAACATTAATTATTTAAAGTCATAAAGACAATAACTTAAAATCTGATTTTATATACTCAGTAAATTCCTGTAATTAGAAAATTCTCTCCTGGTATTCTATTTAAAATTAATATACCAAGTAAAACTAATTAGAAGTATCTGAAGCCCCTAGCAAAATCTGTAATTAGACATACCATTTATAATTAACCGACTTTTCTCATTCTTGTCTTTTCCTCTCCATTTAAATTAATTACTTACGTTCTTTTGTGACTCCTGTCTTCCTGTCCAAGACACTGTCTAGAGTTCAGTGACTTGTGTTTGTGATATTGTTATAGAGACTATTGTTTTATAAAGACTTTGTTTAAGAGTTAAAAACTTTAAAAATCCTGAATCATGTGTGTTCTATAAAGTATCACATTGAAAATTTTTGCCCACGTTATCAAATTTAGCATTTAGTTTACCCGATGCTGAAGACAAGCATAAAAAATAGGAAGTATTGATCACTTTTTCTGTCTTCTGTTTAGAAATCTGCATTTTTTTTCTTGCTGATCTGATTGTCTGCTTAGTTTTGACAGTATATATACTCATTGGCATGAATTCATTCTTTTGATGAAAAATTAAAAGTTCGTTAAGGGTTTACTGTAGGAGCCCCAGTGGCACAATGGTTAAGAGCTTGACTGCTAACTGAAAAGTCATCGATTTTAAGCTCCCAGTGGCACTGCAGGAGAAAAGACCTGGCAATTTGTTTCTCATAAAGAATACAACATAGGAAACCTGATAGGGCAGTTCTACTCTGTCCTACAGAGTCACTGTGAGTCAGAAATGACTCAATGGCACACAACAACAAGGGTTTACTATGTGTTAGGCAATGCCCTAGGCTTGGGGTACAAAGAGGCAGGGGTGCTATCCAGAGTATTTACCAGTTACTGCAATAAAGCGCCAGCCAATCAAGATGGCCATAGAGCTGGATCAGCATCTTGAGGGATCCTTCCATCCTTTATCCTTTGTCAGATTTTCCACTTCAGTTGCTAGCTTATTGTGCAGGATGGGGCTGGACCATCAGCAGGCACCTTAGGGATGGTAGAGTTTGAGGCAGTGACTGTTTGCCAGACTATATTATAGAAGTACTTCAGTACTTCATTATAACCCTTACAGCTATACGATGTGTACCAGTTGAATGTTGTTGTTACTGTCAGGTCTGTTGCAACTCTAGTATATCTGTATGACAGAGTAGAACTGCCCCATAGGGTTTCCTAGGCTGCAATCTTTATGGAGCAGATCACCAGGTCTTTTCTCCTGTAGAGCCATTTGGTGGGGTCAAATCACCAATCTTTGATTAGCAGCTGAGTCTTAATCATTGTGGCACCAAGGCTCCTTAGCTGAACACTTGCCAGAAGGTGTTCAGTAATTGTCCTCATAGAATTTACAGGTTTCTGACTGTAAGAGTCAGAGTTATAAGCCAGTTTGAGAAGTACTTGGTGAAAATGTGTGTAAAGGACATAGGGGAAGAATTGTATGAGTCTTTTTATGGAAACCAGTGAATACACCTATGATGAGTAGAATTTTGTCAGGCAGTCAAGTTTGAGGAAGAGATTCCTACCAAGCAGAGGGGAAAATAGTATTTGCCAAGGCATAGGGGCATGAGAGGAGCTCTGATAGTGTAGTGCCTAAAGCACTTAACTGCTAACCAGAAGGCTGGCGGTTCAAACTCACCAGCCACTCCTCGGAAGGAAGGTTGGGCAATCTACTTTGTAGTGATACTGCCTCGGAAACCCAAGGAGAGGTCACTATGAGTCGGGTCTGACTTGACAGCACATAACAACAACAAGGCAATCTACTTCCGTAGTGATACTGCCTCGGAAACCCAAGGAGGGGTTGCTATGAGTCGAGTCCGACTCGACAGCACATAACAACAACAACAACAGGGGCATGAGAGAGTATAATGGAGGCAGGGATTAACAAATAAGAGAGATGGGAGATAAAGCTCTCTTTCTCTAATCCTTGTTTTTTGATTTGGATAAATGCATATTTGGACCACGTTAGTATTGTTGAAATTGCTCCATTTTTGATTAGAGAACTTCTAGTCTGTCTGATACTTAATTTCTTCAACTATATTTAAATTATTTGAGATATACTTATTTTTCTCAATTATTATCTAAATTGTAAGGAGCTAATGGCGCTGTGGTAAGGCTTTGGCTGCTAACCAAAAGGTCAGAGGTTTGAATCCCTCAGAAGCTTCACAGGAGAACGATGAGGCAGTCTGCTTCTGTAAAGATTTACAGCTTTGGAAACCCTATGGGGGTCACTGTGAGTTGGAATTGACTCTATGGCAGTGGGTTTTTTTTTTTTTTTTTAAATATCTAAATTATTTAGACATAGAGAAAGGAGGGGGAATAGAAATTTTGTTATAGTCTGGGTCTATACTAAATACTGATAGGGTTAGAGTGCATTTAAAAGCTCTCTCTAAATTCGCTGAGTGGCCTCTAATGAGCAAACAGATTCAGACAGACTGAGGATAGTGGTTTTTCTTTTCTTTTTAAAAATGATATAACGCTGTTGCCCATGAGGCTTTTTGGCTGACATCATGGAACTAATTTTGCTTAATGACTGTGGAGACCTACAAATTCAAATGTGCAGAAAACACAGTAAATTACTGGCCTGTCAGATTCCTATTGCCTGTCATCTTTTATCTGAATAGCAGCTTTTGTTTCTAGACTGTCAGGAGCAAGTATGCAGACCCCTTCAAGGTTGTATTTGTACATGCTTGAATAATTCAATTCAGAGCCATCTAAATATAGCAAATCAACAACTGTGTAAGGATGTATCATACTTACGTAACTTCGAGAACACATTTATGGTGATCTCCTCTCATTTCTGAGAGCTTTTGTGATGTGTCAAACATTTATAGTCATGTAAAACCTACTTTTATTGCCAGAGTTGATGATTCACACCTTTGAAATATAATGAAGTCTTATGGACAGCAGAGAAAGCATTCTCTCTATGGCTGTTCAATTCAATGAATGATATGAAGGCACTGACTGTGCTAGGAATTGTGTGGAATACCAAGGTGAACAAGGGACACTTTTCTAGATAACAAATACGAGATTTTGCTATTTTTTTCTCAATCCTTCAAACTATTAAGGAACTCTGGTGGTACGGTGCCTAAGTCATTTGGTTGGTAACCAGAAGGTTGGTGGTTCAAACCCACCAGCTGCTCTGAGGAAGGAAGATGGAGCAATCTACTTCCTTAAAGATTTACCATCTTGGAAACCCAATGGAGTTCACTGTGAGTCGGAGTCGACTTGATGGTAGTGAATTTGGCTTTTTTTGGTTTCAAGCTGTTGAATAAAAATGATTATCTTGGTTGGGTGTGTGTGTTGGAGGAGGGAGGAATAGGGGTTGTTACAACAAAGACCAGGATGAAGTTTAAGTTACCTGTGAGGAGATTATTTGCTTCAAAGATGGTTTTGAAATAATGGTTTAAATTTTTGATGGCTTCATTTTTACCACAACTTCAACTAATATTGCTTATCTTCTCTCTGCTTCCTAGTGCTATGAATAACTAGACAGGAGGAATATTTTCAGTAAAATGTATATAATATTCCAATATTACTAATTTAACAAGTAAAGTTGGAGAATGGTACACTTACTTACTCTGCTGTCAAAACTAGCTGCCATCAAGTCAGCTCATACTTGGGAGCCCATGTGTGCCAAAGTAGAACTTTGATCTGGAGATCCTGGATACAGTGGGAGAGAAAACGTGGAACATAATCCAGAAACTCAATAATGACCAGAATTATTGGTCAGATGAAATCTGATGAGACCCCCAATACTATGGCCTTGGAATACATTCTGCGCCTGGAATAAAACACACTCCCGGGGCTGGCTCTCAGCCCAGTAGTTAAGATGTACACGCAGACCACTCAACCCAGGATGATGCATCCACATACTCTATGGTAATACATCCCTTAGAGCAGTAGACCATGGGGTACCAGAGGACCAACATTCAAATTGAGGAAATGCAGGACAAACAGGAGTGCATAAATATGAGGGGCACAGGGGGAGGGTTATAGGGCAGGGCAGGGAGGAGACTGGGTTAGGGATGGACATGGTAAATGGGGAATGAAACTAAATATACACGTAACGTTGGATGTAAAACAAGCTCTTAAAAAAAAAAGAATTAGTACTAAGAATTAAGTACTAAATGTTGAGTATTTCTAAAAGGAACGCAGGTAAGTCATAAATTATGCATATGACATGGATCTTTCCAATAAAGCAGAATGACTAAGGCCTCACAAGCTTGAAGCCTATAGTAAAATCTAGCAAACAGTTTCACTGGCTTTTATAATTTATAACATTTTTTTTTTTAAAGTAGAACTCTGCTGCATAGGGTTTTCAGTGGCTGACTTTTTGGAGTAGATCACCAGGCCTTTTTTTTGAGGCACCTCTGTATGAACTTGAACTTTCAACGTTTACATTAGCAGCCAAGCATGTTAACCATTTGCACCACCCAAAGACCGTTGCTCTACTCTACCTCTTTTTTCTCCCCCCTACTGGAGGAGAAGTGAGCCAGTGTCATGATACTTTCATTGCGTGATGGGGATAAAAATGGTCTTAAAGGTTCATTTTACTTCTAGTGAACTATGACCTCATGACACACTTTTAAATCTCTGCATTAGAGCCAGCACTGAGACGATCAGGGATTGCAAACTTTTCCTGGAAAAGGCCAGATAATACTTTGATCTTTGTGGCCACAGTGTCTCTATTGCATATTCTTTGTTTTGTTTTGCTCTGTGTCTTATTTTGTTTGTTTGTTTTTGTTTTGTTTTACAGTCTTTTCAAAATCCAAATACTAATTCTTAGCCCAAGCACCTGGATTTGGCCCCTAGGCTAGTTTGCCATTCCCTAATTTGGTTGATTGGGCTGTTTATAACTAAAGTTAAGGTTTCTATAATTTAGAAACCAAGATAGGCTTGTTACTGGTGTTTTTCCATCTGTCCATATTTTCATTGACTGAGATTATATTTCTAAGTGTCAGGTAACTAATATTTACTGAGAACTCGCCATTCTTTTCCTCCAGTCTTGATAATTTGGCTTTCAGATTAGATCCTCCATTCATAAGTGCCTTGAACCCTCCTTGAAGTGTATAGAAGATATATTTTACTTACTTTTACTAGCTATATCCTGATGAACACACATTGTCCTAGCACTTCATAGTGGTCATTAGAATAAATGGTATACTTTATTTGTGTTATATTGTAAACTATGAGTAGTTGTATACTTTTAAAACATAAAATGAATCCAAAGGCCAAACTTAAGAGAGAGATAAATCCAAAATGAAACCCACTACTGGGGAGTTGATTCCAATTCAGGCAGTAAATCTTTACAGAAGTACATTGCCCCATCTTCCTTCCGCAGAGCAGTTGGTGGGTTTAAACTGGTAGTCTTCTGGTTAGCAGTCAAATGCTTCAGACACTGTACCACCAGAGCTTCTTAATATATTATATAAACCAAACCAAACTCACTGCCCTCGAGTCGGATTTGACTCATAGTGACCCTTCCTTGGGTATCTGAGGCGGTATCACTGTGGAAATAGATTGCCCCATTTTCCTTCCAGGGAGTAGTTGGTGGGTTTGAACTGCCAGCCTTCTGGTTAGCAGTCAAATGCCTTAGGTACTACGTCACCAGAGCTCCTTAACATATTATATGTTATTGTTGTTATGTGCTGTTGAGTCGGACCCAACTCATAGTGACCCCTCCCTGGGTTTCCGAGGCAGTATCACTATGGAAATAGATTGCCCAACCTTCCTTCCGAGGAGTGACTGGTTCAGGCTTCTGGTTAGCAGTCAGGTGCCTTAGGCACTACGCTACCAGAGCTCCGTAATATATATTATATAGTTGTAAGTAAACATGAAGAGCTTTGATAGTGTAGTGGTTAAAACATTTGGCTGGTAAGCTAAAGGTCGGCGGTTTGAACCCACCAGTTACTCTACAGGAGAAAGATGAGGCAGTCTGCTTCTGTAAAGATATACAGCCTTGGAAAACCTATGTGGCAGTTCTCCTCTGTCCTGTAGGGTCTCAATGAGTTAGAATCTACTCTATGGCAGTTGGTTTGGTTTTAAATAAACATATTGATTTAATCTGAGTACCCATTGGTTTAAAATCATTTCTGGATTAGACTCTACTATGGGTTTTCTTTTTTAAAATTTTTATTGTGATTTGGGTAAAAGTTTACAGACCAAATTCATTTTCCATACAGCAGTTCATACACATTTTGTTTCATGACATTGACTGCAATTCCACACCATGTAACAGCTCTCTTCCCACTTCCTCCCTATAGTTATCTCTTCCCTGTGTCCTTATCTATGCATTCCTGCCCCTGAGCTATCTCCCTGTACAAATACTGCCTTTCTGTTCTCCCATAATTGATTGCTCCAAGGAGTGTATCTACCTGATGTAAGTGTCTGTTGTTTGACTGGAAGCCACAGGAGTGAGTTCTGTTCTAGATCTGAAGGGTAACTAGGGGCCATAGTCTCAGGGGTCTCACCAGGCTCTATCAGATCAGCAAACCTGGTCTTTTTTTTTTTTTTGAGTTTTGTTCCACATTGTTATCCCACTCTATCCAAGATGTGCTACGTTGATCCCTGTTCTGAGTGGTTGGCAGTGGTAGACGGGCACCATCTAATTTTTCTGTTCTCATGGTCCTATAGGCTGAGGATCACATGGTGTACCAGTCCCTTGGACTAATTGTTTCCATGTGTCTTTGGTTTTCTTCCTTCTTCTTTGCTCTGAATGAGGAGAGACCCATCGTTGCATCTAGAGGGCCGCTTGCAAGCTTCTAAGACTCCAGTTGCTACTCACCAAAGTAGGATGTGGAACAATGTTTCCATGTAGTATGTTATGCCAATTGAGCTTGATATCCCCTGTGATGATGGCCTGAACCTGAGCCCGCAGGTCCAACTGCTCGTTCCCTCTGGGTAGCTGGCTGTGGCCAAGAAGCCACCACAACCTTGTCCTTTGTCAGATGTATTGTATACCTGAACATTATTACAGCACATAAAAATACACAGGTAGAAACATTGACTGCTAACCTATGCATGGTGGTGGACACACTCCCTCCTATGCATTTTCTTTAGTTTTTTGCTTCACATGTATAACTTAGAATAGAGTAAGAGTCTGAGGTTTTTCTGTGATGAGAAGTTAGTGCATTTATTTGATGTTTAATTCCTGTCCCCAGTATCTTGATTTGCTGTGCTTACTGCTGAAACAAATTATTTCCTGTTTTATGTCCTCCTTTGTTGATTACAGCTCATTAGTTATGTGCATAAGAGAGCTCTGGCAGTGCAGTGGTTAACGTGCTCGGCTGCTAACCAAAAGGTCAGCAGTTCTAACCCACCAGCTGGTCTGCAGGAAAAAGATACAGCAGTCTGCTTCCATAAAGATATACAGTCTTGGAACATTAAAGGATAATGATGAATCTGCAAAACACTTTATTAACATAGGTCAATCTAGAGGACATTATGCTTAGTGAAATTAATCACAAAAGGACAAACAGTGTATGAGACCACTACTGTAAAAAGTTAAGAGAAGGTTTACATACAGAATCATTCTTTGAAGGTTACCAAGGGTGAGAGGGGAAAGGAGGGTAGATTACTAACTAGAGGGTAGACACATATTATCTTGGGTGAAGGGAAGGGCAATGTACAGTAACGAGTGGGTCAGCACAATATGATCAGGGCAGTGGGAGAAACAGGGAGGAGTACAAGAGTTAAAGGCAACAAAAATGAATACTGTTGTATACACAATCTTACAATAACAGTAATAGCAATTATCTATGAGTGGACACATAGATAAATACTCAAGCTGAACGGGGGTGGGAAGGTGAATGAGACTATGCCCATGAATATATAGGTTTAACAGAGGGTATCTCTACCTGGGTATTTATGTATGCTGTAAATATATCTGTGAATGTAGTAGAGATACAGGGAGCAAAGTTATGAAAACTTCTCAGTCATGACCAAACACCTCGAGAGAAGGAGTCAGTGGGCATGGGGGCTCAGGACTATAGTCTTGGGGGGTCACTAAGTTCAGTTGGCATAACATAGTCCACATGGACATCCTACTTTGGTGAGTAGTGACTGGGGTCTTAAAAGCTTGTGAGTGGCCATCTAAGATGCAAGTATTGGTCTCTCCCTAACTGGAGCAAAGAAGAATGAAGAAAATCAAAGATGCAAGGAAACAGTGAGTGCAAAGGACTAATGGACCATGTGAACTCCAGTCTCTGCCACTTTGAGACCAGACAAACTAGATGGTGCCTGGCTACCACTGCTGATAGCTCTGAAACGCAACACAATAGGACGTCCTAGATAGAAGAGGAGGAGAGAAATGTGGAACAAAATTCAAAATCATAAAGACTAGACTTACTGGTCTGATGAAGACTAGTGGAACTCCTGAGATTATGGTCCTTAGACACCCTTCAAGCCAGGAATTGAACTCAAACCTTGCGGCTCAGCTCTCAGGCAAATAGGCCTATAAGGTGAACAGTGATATGTAGAGGTTCTGCACTCATTAGAGCAATGAATCACAGTAATCAAGAGGACAGCATTTGCCCAAGGTTAGAGGTAGGAAGTCAGGAGGGCATGGGAAGGAAAGATGAAGCGAAGTGGTAGGCAAGGGGAAGAAGTGGGAAGAATCCTATTGCATTTGGAAATTGCAGTGAATGTCACAAAACAGAACGTGTATGGATTGTTGAATGGAAAACAGATTTGCTCTGTAAACTTTCACCAAAATAACATTGAAAAACTTAAATGAATAAATGGAATCTAATTCATTAAAAAAAAAAAAAAAAAAGGATTTGTAGCCTTGGAAACTCTATGGGGCAGTTCTACTCTTTCCTGTAGAGTCACTATGAGTTGGAATCAACTAGACAGCAGTGGATTTGGTTTTGGGTTAGTTATGTGCCTCTGATATTTCTATTAATTTTTCTTGTTCTTCTCTTTCTTTAAGGCCCTGTCTTTATTTTCACATTGATCTCTTCCTGTGTTTAACTTATGTTTTGTACAGTTTCTTAGAGTTCTAAGTACATAAGCTATTTTTGAGCAATTAAATGCTTTTAATCTTTTCATTAAATAAACATTCAAAACTCATGAAATTCTTTTAAGTGAATAGTTAGCAATGCATAAACACATTCACACATTGTAGTAAATTCAAAATATGTGGTACATATTCAGTGCTAAACATTGTGAATATTTTAAGCTTTTTTTCAAAAAGATTAGGTAAACAAATAAATATTAGTGCACACAGTTATTATAGTCACAAACTACCTGTCATTTGCCAGTGTAAAGATTATAAGCAGGTATCGTTTGCAGATGATTGTTGATACATACATATTTACTAATTATAGTGATTGCTTGAAAGGTTTGCCTACCTAAGCCTTGGGGAAGCACATCAACTTCCCTCTACCCCTTTCAAGGCTGTTTGTACATGGAGGCATATTGAATGATTACATTGATGAAGTTTTAGACTGATTTGAAGTTTGGAACTATGCTCTACAATAAAATTTCATTTAATAAAACATAAAAATACCTCCTTATTTGGAACATGTTGAAAGGATAGAACTTGGAAAAACTAAAATTACCTATGATCTTTATACAAGTGAACTTACCAATTACATTTCTAGTCTTTTTCTATGCAAATGTATATATTTTACATAATTCAAATTGTTTATTATGAGGATTCTCTGGCAAGATGGCGGACTGGGCAGAAAGACTGCACAGACCCTCTTCAACAAAGAAAAGGGAAACCAATTAACACAGACACAGAAGATAATCCTGGATCCCTGAGCCTTGAAGGAAAGGATATAGAAGTGGACTGAACCTCAACTAGCGGAAGAATTTGCATGAAAATACCAAAAAAGGAGACATACGGAGCTGCGGTCTGGCAACGATCCTGAGTGATCCTGATGGCAGAGACAGCTTGGAGATTCCTGAGTGGTCATAGCACCTAAGAATTAACCTAAAAATCAGCCCTGCTAGCCAAGGACTGCATGGAGGACTGTGCACGGTGGCTGGGGAATAAACGGAGAAGGTGAAGAGAAAGGCGGGCTGAGCTGTGGGCTTTTGCTGGACTGGAGGGTGCCGCCATTTTAAAGGTTTTAAAGTGGCTTGACTATTTTGGATATTTAAAGAGACAGCACTCTCACAGATTCCTGGAACTTAAGAACACGTTCTGCTTTCCAGCAACCCCAAGGTCACTCTGGACCAGCAAGACTGAAAAGGTACGACATTCCTCTTGTTACTCTTACACCCCACACCTGCTTGTTGAACAGAGGTGCGGCCTCCCCCACTACCACCTACCTTCTGGGCCCACAGGAACTCCATCACAGTCTGTGTACTGAGACGGAGCCTGGGTGCCCTGCCCTGTCCTCCACCAATTCTATTTTTTTTTCTCTTTTCTTTTTCGCTTTCTTTTTTTCTGGGGATTAGATTGCTTGTATTTGTCTGTTTTAAAACAACTATTATTATTAATACTTTTTCCATTTTATTATTATTATTAATCTTCCCCTCCCAGGTCCTAGTTTTCAGCATTTTTTCTTCCCCCCGCCCCCGTTTTTCTCATGGTTAACCCCATTCCTTGTTTTTCTTTTTGAATTTTTCCCATTTTTTTCCCCCTTCATTACTCTCCTCTATTTTTTTTGTTAGTGCCCTGTCCCCAGATATTACAGGTTTTCTTGTTTTTTCTTCTTCTTTTTCTCTTTCTTTGGCTACTGTTCCTGTGTGATTACATGGTGTGTTTTTTGTCCATGTGCTTTTAGTTTTTTGATGGTTATTCAATTGTAATTTGTGTC
>NW_006921820.1:1425166-1426791 GCF_000298275.1 Orycteropus afer afer | reverse complement strand
AAATAACAAATGCTGGCGAGGTTGTGGAGAGATTGGGACTCTCATACACTGCTGGTGGGACTGTAAAATGGTACAAGCATTGTGGAAAGCAGTATTGCGATTCCTTCAAAAGTTGGAATTAGAAATACCATTGACCTAGCCATTCCATTACTAGGTATATACCAGTATATTAAAGAAGTGAGAGCCATGACAAGAACAGATATGTGCACACCGATGTTCGTCGCAACACTGTTTACAGTAGCCAAAAGATGGAAACAACCTAGGTGTCCATCAACTGAGGAATGAATAACCAAACTATGGTACTTACACACAATGGAATAGTATGCAACGCTAAAGAATAATGTAGAATCTGCAAAACACCTCATAACATGGATGAACTTGGAGGACATTATGCTGAGTGAAATAAGTCAATCACAAAAGTACAAATAATTGTATTAGTCTGTTATTGTAAAAGTTAAGGAAAAGTTTATCTATAGAAGGAAATTTTCTTTGTTGATTATCTGGTGTGGGAGGGAAAGCTGTTAGATACATAGAGATAAGTATTGACTTGGGTGAAGAGAAGGGCAGTGTACCAAATGTGAGTGACCAATATGGCAGCATTGAGGATGAGAAAGACATAGAGAGGTACATGGGAGGAACAGACAACAAATATGAACCCTTTAGCACATACAGTACTGCGTTGTCAGTGAAGGCAAACATGGGTATATGGGTGGATAGATGGGTGGACAGGCTGAAAATGATTAGATATATCTGTGAAATCGGAGTGTATCCAAGAACATATATAAGGTTGGCAGACAATGGTCCTGTAAGTTTATGTGAATGATCAGAATTCCCAGGTGTATAGTAGAGCTGGGAGCTCTGGTAGCATAGTGCCTAAGGCACTTGACTGCTAACCAGAAGGCTGACGGTTCAAGCCCTCCAGCTACTCCTCGGAAGAAAGATGGGGCAATCTACTTCCGTAGTGATACTGCCTCAGAAACCCAAGGAGGGGTTGGTATGAGTTGGGTCTGACTTGATGGCACATAACAACAACAACAACAACAGTAGAGCTGATGAGGGACAAGTTTGTGGTCACGACTTGGTCACAACCAGCTACCCAGAGGGACTGAGTAGTTGAATCTGTGGGCTTGGGACCATAGTTGCAGAGGACATCAAGCTCAATTGTCATAACATACTCCACAAAAACATTGTTCCACCTCCTACTTTGGCGAGTAGTGAGTGAGATCTTAAAGCTAACAAGCTGCCATCTAGGTGCAACAATGGGTCTCTCCTCGTTCAGAGCAAACAAGAATGAAGAAAACCAAAATTCATGGAAACAATTAGTCCTAGTGACTGGTACACCATCTGATCTGTAGCCTATATGACTATGAGACCAGAAGAACTAGATGGTGCCCGGCTTCCACTGTCATCCTTTTGGAAAGGGGATCTATATAGGAGATCCTTGATAGAGAGGGAGAACAATGTGGAACAAAACTTAAAATCATTTGGAGGGGAAAAAAAAAAGGGGGTGGACCAGGTTTGCTGGTCTGATAGAGCCTGGTGGAACCACTGAGACTATGGCCCCTAACTGCCCTTCAGGTCTGGAATTGAACCCACACCTGTGGTTTCCATCCAAAGAAAAGACA
>NW_006921820.1:1403689-1425046 GCF_000298275.1 Orycteropus afer afer | reverse complement strand
TTGTGGTAAACTGTGGTCAATGTCATGAGACAAAGTATATGTGAACTGCTGTATGGAAAGTGAATTTGCTCTGTAAATCTTCACCCAAATCACAATTTAAAAAAAAAAAGTTTATTATATGAACATTTTCCACTCTCTTTGTGTTGTTGTTGTTAAGTGCCGTTGAGTCGTTTCCGACTCATAGAGACCCCATGCAGAGCAGAACGAAACACTGCCCAATCCCGCGCCGGCCCCACGATCCCTGCTATACTTGCTCCACTCTCTTTAAGCACTTTTATTTTACTTTTAAAATCAACTTTAGTAAAATATAATTTATGTTTAATAAAAATGTACCTATTTTAAGTGTATAATTTGATGCTTTTTGACAGATGTATATATGTTCTGAAGAACTGATCTATCACCATGTTTGCTTGTTCTAGAATTGCATATACATAAATGGTGCAGTGCCTGAGGCATTTGACTGCTAACGAGAAGCCTGGCAGTTCAAACCCACCAGACACTTCTTGAAAGGAAGATTGGGCAATCTACTTCTGTAGTGATACCACCTTGGAAACCCAAGGAGGAGTCACTGTGAGTCAGATATGACTTGATGGCACACTGTTTTTTGTTTTGTTAAATGGAAACATATAGTACATATTTTGATATCTAGGCTTCTTTCAGTGTAACATTTTTAAATTCATCCATGTTGTGTGTTTCTGTAATTTGTTCCTTTTTACTGCTGATTAGTACTACATTGTACAGATACACCACAATTTGTTTATCTGTCTGCTGTTGGACATTTGAGTTGTTTTCAGCTTTAGGTTATGAATAATTCTAAAGGCATTCATGTATAAGTCTTGGTGGACAAAGTTTTTCATTCCTATTAGGTAAATATGTGGAAGTACAGTTGCTAGGTCATGTGGAACTGTTTGCATAGCTTTATTTGTGAAGGACAAAATATATATAACAAATCATTTGCTGTTTCATCCATTTTTTTGTGTATAATTTAGTAACAAATTACTTCTACCGTGTTATATAACCATCAGTCAACACTATCCATTTCCTAATTTTTCTATCACCCTTAATAGAAACTCGGTGCCCCTGAAACATTAATTTCCCATTTCCTCATCCTGTCTGTCCCTAGTAACAGCTAATAAATTTTTGCCTCTATGCATTTGCCTGTTCTATATATTTCATATAGATGGGGTCATATAATATTTCTCCTTTTGTTTCTGCCCACCAGATTAGAGTCTATCAGGGCTGAATATATTTTTTCTTATGCTTCTTGATAAACATGTAGGGAGGGTCAGGAACTTAGACTCACCATCTTCCCATAATCTCTGTGGTGTAAGTTTTGATAATCCATCAGAAATTCTTAATTCTTCACATTCTCAAGATTGCTAAAGAAAAACTTGAAAATAAAAGTTTAGGGGGTTAAACTATCAAGTTATGGCTATCCTATGGAAATAATAATGTTTTCTACTGAGATTTAATCATATCGACCATGCTTTTTCTTTTTATTCAATTCAGGTGTCTACCCAAACTGGATCTCAGGCTGAAGACATTTCTTTGTGGGTTTGTCTAAGGTGAGCAATTCTGTGAATGCATTTTTCTTTTTAAAACTATTGTACAATTAGAAATAATTGTTTCTGAATAAATTAAGACATGGCCAAATGTCTTTTCCTCTGAAGGTTTTAATTGGAAGCAAATATTATTTATTATAAAGCTACATATATGTCATGTTTACTTTTCATTTGTAGAACAGTTAATTGAAAGAAATTAAGCTAGTTCTAGCCATATAATAGTTTTGAGTGAATTTTCCTTTTTTTTTTTTTTTTTTAAATACTCAAAGTTGGAGTTTACACTTCTGTTCCCTGACACACACTTGGGAAAGATATTGGCATTTTAATCTGGTATTCCTGAAGGCAATTCCTCAGTTAAGGCATAGATTAAAACCAGCAGCAACTATTTTAATAGCTCAGTTATTAAGAGTTTTCTACCACTGGGTTTTCTTAGATTTGATTTCTCTCTGTAATTCCTTCTGTTTGGGGGATGGTATCTTTGGTGTTTTAAAGGTTGTCTTCTGCAGAAAATTTCCTTCTGTAGAAAGATTGTATAGATAGCATTTAGTTCTAAAGATGGGATCATAGAGCCCTTTCCCTTTTCTTCCCTATCTGGCTAAAGTCTTCTTCATTTTTTTTTTTTTTTTAATGGATGGTTCTAAGTCTCTTGTCTTGTCTCTCTACCTTGAGACTCTCTAAGCCATTCTCTTCACTGTCACCAGAGTGTTCCCTCTCCCCAAAAAGATGATGTCACCATATCAATTCCCTATGCAGAATCCTTCAGTATCTTTACATTGCTTAAAGAAAATATTGCAAACTCCTTTCTTTAACAGTATAATCTGCTGTTTAACTGTTTTCTCATCTTGCTAATATACGCTAATATACTAGTATGTTATGAGCTAACATTGAAAAAAAAAGCTTTATTGAAATAAATTCACATCTATATAATCTCACTATTTAAAATATACAGTTCAGTGAATTTTATTATAATTCACTGGTTTTTATTATAATTCATGGAATTATCCAATCATTACCACAATCTAAGAACGTTTTTTTCACTCCAAAAGGCACTGGTACTCATTAACAGGCCCTGCCCATTCTTTCCTCTGTTCAGTCCCTGGCAAATAGTAATCTATGGTTCTTTCTCTATAGATTTGCCTGTTCTGTACACTTTATGTAGTAAATGGAATCATATGTTACGTGGTCTTTTGTGACTGGCTTCCTTGAACATTTAGCATTTTGTCAAGGTATATTTATGTTTTAGTATGGATCTACTTCATTCCTTTTTATGGCTGAATGATATTCCATTTTATGATATATTACATTTTGTTCATTCATTCATCAGTTGATGAACACTTGAGTTATATCTGTTTTTTGTGTACTATGAGGTGTGCTGCTATGAACATGTATAAGTTTTTGTGTGGACATATGTTTTCATTTTTCGTGAATGTATACTTAGAGTGGAATTGCTGAGTCATATAGTAACTACAGGAGCTCTGGTGGTGTAGTATCTAAGGCAGTTGACTGCTAACCAGAAGACTGGCGGTTCAAACCCACCAGCCACTCCTTGGAAGGAAGATTGGGCAATCTACTTCCATAGTGATAACCACCCCAGAAACCTAAAGAGGGGTTGCTGTGAGTTGGATCCGACTCAACGTCAGTGAGTTTGGTTTGGTGTATAGTAACTACACGTTTTGCTCAGAAGGAAGATGGGGCAATCTACTTCCGTAGAGATACTGCCTCAGAAACCCAAGGAGAGGTTGCTATGAGTCAGATCCGACTTGACGGCAGTGAGTTTGAATTTTTTGAACTACATGTTTGACATTTTAGAAACTGCCGGACAGTTCCAAACAGGCTATACCATTTTGCATTCCTACCAGCAATGCATGAGGGTTCCAGTTTCTGCAAATCCTTACCAGTTATAATTGGTTCTTGTATATTGATCTTGTATCTTATAAACTTGCTGAACTCACTTATTAGTTCTAATAATTTTTACTGTATTCCTTAGGATTTTCTAGATAAAAGATCATGTCATCTATTAGTAGAGATATATTCCTTTGGTAAAACATGCTGATTTATACTGGTGCATTTATACTTGCACTTAACACTTGTACATGCTCGAATGTTCCTTCCTTCTACCTATCTAGAGTTGATTGTAAAGCTACCACAGTGCCTTACATATATTTCACTTATAGTCCTTGCTTACTGTGTTGTGATTGTTTGCATGTATTTTCTCTTGTTTTAGAGTCTGTGATTCTTGAACTCAGGGACTTTATCATGTTCATCTTCGAATTTCTAGCACATAGTGGAGAGCCAGGAGAGAAAATTAACACAGAAGCCAAGGGATTAGAGTTTCAAGAACATTGGCAGTAGTCAGTAGCATCAGATGCTGCAGAGAGAACAAGTAAAATAAGGTTTATAAAATGACATTTGATTTGCTCATTTAGTACCTCAGAAAGATTGTTTTTTAAGTAGCAGTAGGGGCAGAAGGCGGATTGGTATGTTGAACAGTGAATGAGAAATGAAGAAGAGACTGTCATGGATTATAGACCACTCTTGTGAGAAGGCAGATCGGTATGTTGAACAGTGAATGAGAAATGAAGAAGAGATTGTCATGGATTATAGACCATTCTTTTGAAAAGTTTGACTGTGAAGGGAAGGAATGTATTTAGAGTGACAGATAGAAGGGAACATAAGGTACTTTTTTTTAATATGCTTGAGCATGCATATATGTAGAAGTACGGAGAAGAGGAACCAGTAATAGCATGGTTATGGAAGTGACCCCTTGCTAAATTGGGAAATTACATGCAGAACACAAGATTTGCCTGTGTTTATTCTGACGGAGGGAGGTACCCATGGATGCATCCAGAGATAAACTTCTAGTTGTGAGTTAGGAGATACATGGAGTTTCTCTTTTCTCTGAAGTAGAAAGCAAGGTCATTGGCTTTGGGGGATGTTGTAGTTGGGGATGTTGTGTTTGAGGATGTTGGAAGGAGGCAACAGGAGTGAGATAGGAGATTTGAGAAGAGTGCTGAATGTTTCTAATAACCACTGTGGGGCACAAGAGGGTTTGCTTACCAGAAATATAAAAGGCTTTTAAGGACCTCACCCCTTCCACAATGTAAATTGAAAAAATAAAACAAGTACATAGTCAGAAATACAAACAGAGCAAAAGGATTAACATTGAAAAGTATACTTCTTTTCACTTTGTGTTCCCCGTCCCTGTTTTCAGAAGAATCCACTGTTAGCCACTTACTTGCTTTCACAGTGTTTGTGCACATACACACATGACTATATATGGAATTTATATTGTACCTTGCTTTTTTTAACTTTCTTCTGTATCTTGGTGATCTTTCCATACACATAGATCTACTTCATTCATATTTGCAGCTGCAGGATATTTTGTGTATAGCTATAATATAGCTCACATAACCAGCACTTGGGTGAAATACCAATCTTTACTACCGTAAAAGTCATGTTCAATGAATAAATTAAATTCTGCCTTTTAAAAATCACAATAATGTCTTTGTTCTGTGCTTTAATTTAGTATTTATTTTATACACAAATACATTGAACAAATTGATAATATGTATGTTGTTGTTGTTATGTGCCATTGAGTCGGACCTGACTCATAGTGATCCCTCCTTGGGTTTCTGAGGCGGTATTGATACGGAAGTAGATTGCCCCATCTTCCTTGTGAGGAGTGGCTGGTAGGTTTGAACCGCCAGCTTTCTGGTTAGCAAGTCAAGTACCTTTAGGCACTGTGCTACCAGAGCTCCCGATAATATGTATATCCTAAAAAAGTTTCATATTACTTGGTTCCACAGTCAACACCAATGGAAGCAGCTGTCAAGACATCAGATGACATATTATATATTATATATTATATATTATACATTATATATTATATATTATATATTGTACTGGGCAAATTTGCTGCAAAAGACCTGTTTAAAGTGCTGAAGAACAAAGATATCCTTTTGAAGACTAAGGTGTGCCTAACTCAAGCCATGGTATTTTCAATTGCCTCATGTGCATGTGAAAGCTGGACAATGAATAAGGAAAACCAAAGAGGAGTTGATGCTTTTAAGCTGTGGTGTTGGGGAAGAATAATGAAAATGCCATGGACTGCCAGAAGAACTAACAAATCTGTCCTGGAAGCCAAATTGTTTCTTGGAATTGAGAATGGCCAGACTTTGGTCATGCTTTGGTTATGTTGTTGGAAGGGACCATTCCCTGGAGAAAGACACCATGCTTGGTAAAAGTGGAAGGTCAACGGAAAAGGGGAAGACCCTTAGAGGATGGATTGACACAGTGCAGTGATGGGCTCAGGTGTAGCAAGAATTGTGAGACTGGCACAGGACCGGACAGTGTTTTGTTCTGTCGTACATAGGGTCACTATGAGTCAGAGCCGACACGACAGCACTTAACAACAACAAAATTGGGTTGTCTTTTAAAACATAAAACAAAAAAACCCACTGCCATTCAGTTGATTATGACTGATAGCGACCCTGTAGGACAGAGTAGAACTGCCATGTAGGGTTTCCAAGGCTATAAATCTTTAAAGGAAGCAGACTACCTCTTCTTTGTCCCATGGAGTGGCTGGTGGATTTGAACCACCAGCATTTTGGTTGGCAGACGAATGCGTAATCACTGCACCACCAGAGCTCCTTAAATATTTGGAAGTAATATCCTTAGTTACTATGCTTGATTTATTTCTGAAATTGATTAAGAATCCTTGTAAGAATCCTATTATGAATAGTGCTACAACAAATTTTCCTCTGTGTGACTTTTGTAGGACATGTCCAAGAGAGTCTCTTGGGTACATATATACTTATGAATAGAATGACTGAGTCTAGGATAGTGAACATTAAAGAGATACTACAAAATGTATTTCCAAAGTGATTGCATCATTTTACCTTTCTACCAGCAGTGTATAAGAGATCCTATTGATTTACAACCTTTTCTAACTTTTGCATTTTCAGACATTTAAATTTTGCCAGTTGAATGATATAAATTAGATCTAATGTGATCTTTTAAAAAATGTTTTAAGTTGAAGTATTATTTCCAGTTATATAATAAAATGCACAGATCTTAAAAATACAGATCAGTGAATTTTGACAAATACTCATATCCCCATGTAATAATCTATTCCACTATAAAATTCAGAACATTATTATTACCCCTAACATTCCCTCAGGGTCCTTTCTCAACAGTCTTTCTCCTTGCCAGAGGCAACCATTGTTCTGATTTCTATCATTTTACATCAGTTTTACCTGCTCTCGAACAACATATAAATGAATGTGTACTCGAGTGTGGATATAGTGAGTACAGCACAACCGAAGTAAAAAGGAATGTTTGAGCACATATGGATAGGTATAGACAAATTTGAGTTCTGCTGCATATTTTTCTTCCATACTATCCCGGGCCATTCTATAACAACCCCAGTTGAACAGTCAGTGGTGGTACCTGGGCACCATGTAGTTATTCTAGACTCAGGGTAGATGAGGCTGTTTCTTCCTTGAGCTTTTGGTAATTATCTTACTGTTTTGCTCCTGGTGAGTAGAGGTCTGTATTTGTGTCTTTGATGGCTGCTTACAAGCTTTTAAGACCCTACATGGCTACCCACTTCACTAGGAGGAAGATCATTATTTTTATGAACTATACTATGCCAATTGACTAAGCTATCCATGAAACTATGGTACTAGCCTTCAATCCCAGAAGATCAATGTTGGAAAGTATTTGGTTATGTCTGAGGAGTATCCATATTTGTGTCTTCAATGAATATGTGTGCCTGCACTCACATATTTGTGTTTACACGTAATATTTAGATACTTAGGAGCTCTGATAGCATAGTGCCTAAGGCACTGGACTGCTAACCAGAAAGCTGGCAGTTCAAGCCCACCAGCCACCCCTTAGAAGGAAGGTTGGTCGATCTCCTTCCATAGTGAATACCACCTTGGAAACCCAAGGGGGGGGGTCGCTATGAGTTGGGGCCGACTCTACAGCACATAACGACAACAGTGTAGAAACTTCTGCGTGTTCTCACCTATGTACACTTCTTTTAATTAGCAGCTGAACATATCTGCACCAGCTATTTTAAGGCCTTGTTGGAAAAATGGTGAAAAATTAGTTATTAAAAACTCTATTGAGCATAGTTCTACTCTTGATACACATGGGATTGTCATGAATCAGAATTGATGCAACAGCAATTAGTTTTTCTTAAGTATGTAGTAGGTTTGGATAAGTAGTATACGATTGTGGTTTCAGTGCGCATTTCCCTCATGACTAATGATGTTGAGCACTTTTTAATGTGCTTATGGAGCTCTGGAAGCATAGTGCCTGAGGCATTTGACTGCGAACCAGAAGGCTGGTGGTTCAAACCCACCAGCCACTCCTCAGAAGGAAGATGGGGCAATCTACTTCCATAGTGATACTGCCTTGGAAACCCAAGGAGGGGTCGCTATGAATCGGGTCCGATTCGATGGCAAACAACAGCAACAACAACAACATTAGCCATTTAAGTTTTCCTTCATCAAATGTCTGTTTAAATCTTTTGCTAATTTCTGTAGTTTGGTTATTTTTCTACTTACAAAGTTGGAAAAGTTCTTTATACCTTTTGGATAGAAGTTATGTGTCAGATATATATTGTGACTATTTACTGTAGTTTGCATAGTCATTTTTATTGGTATTTTTTGATGAGCAGAAATGTTAAACTTCGATGACATGAAATCCAATTTATTAAATTGTTTTCTCTTTGAGGTTTATTCCTTCCTGAACTGTGTTTAAGAACTCCCCCAGGTTGCAAAGATAATCTCTTAGATTTTCTTCTAGACACTCTCATGTTTGGATGCATGATCCATCTCATGTTCATGTTTGTTTATCATGTGAGATAAGGGTCAAAGTTTGTGTTTTTCTTTATGCATATCTACTTGTTGCAATACCATTTGTTGGGAAGACTTTCTTTAATGAAGTGCTGTGATGCTTTTGTCCAAAATCAGTTTACTGCGTACGTGTATGTCTAATTTTGAGTTCCATTGATGTATTTTTCTCTTTTTGCCAGTACCACACTGTCTTGTTTACAGAAGCTCTATAATAATTTTTTTTCCATATAATAGATGTAATTTTATTGTTGGCTTATTTAAATCAGGATCTAAACCTCCATATATTGCATTTCAGTGTTACATATCTCATATCTTTTTTATTCTGTTACAGCCTCTGTCACTCTAGATTTTTACTCACGTGTCATTGGTAGCTTTCTAATAAGTATTGAAGTCAAGTAGTGTAAGTTCTCCAGTTTCGTTCTTTTTCAAGATTTTTTGATTATTCTAGGTCCTTTGTCTTTCCATGTAAGTTTTAGAATAGGCTTTTCCATATAAATTTTAGGATCAGTTCTTCATTTTCTACAAAAAAAAAAAAAAGCCTGTTAAGATTTTGGTTGGTATTCACTCCACAGATCAATTTGGAAAGAATACACATCTTAATAAGCTATGAATAGGATATATCTGGGCAATCTACTTCCTTGTGATACTACCTTGGGAACCCAAGGAGTGTTTGCGCCATGTCAGTTAGCAGGAGCAGCAGCATGGTATATCATTCCATTTATTTAGATCATCTTTAATTTCTCAGAGCTGAAGTCTTCAGTGTGTAGGTTGCACATTTTATTAAAGTATTACTAAATATTTTGTTTTTTAATGCTATTCTAATGGCATTTTAAGGAGCTCTGGTAGCATGGTGCCTAAGGCATTTGGCTGCTAATCAGAAGGTTAGTGGTTCGAACCCACCAGCCACTCCGCAGAGGGAAGATTGGGCAATCTATTTCCATAAAGATTTACTGCCTCAGAAACCCAAAAGGGGTCTCTGTGAGTCAGAATCGACTTGATGGCAGTGTGTTTACTTTTTTTTTTTTTTAATGACATTTAAAAAGTATTTTATTTTTCAATTGTTCACTACTAGTATGTAAAAATATAGTTGAATTTTGTATATTGGACTTTACTAGTTCTAGCAGTAGCTTTTTTTTTTTTTTAAGATTTTCTATGCTTTACTATGTACACTATGATATAGTTTACAAGTAAAGACAGTTTTACTTCTTCCTGTCTCTGATTTCTTTTCCTTGTCTTATTATAATGATTAGAACCTCCAGTACAATACTGTGTGAATAGATTGGTGAGAGCAGACGTCTCTGACTTGTTCCTCATTTTAAGGGGAAAGGTTTTAGTCTTTCACCATAAAGTATGATAGTATGCTGAGGTTGAGAAAGTCCCTTTCTATTCCTCATTTACTGACAATTGGCTTCATAAATGGGTAATACTGAATTCTGTTGTGATGTTAAAAGACACTTTTTAAGAAAGGCTATAATTGTGATCCTCATATAGCATAGATATAAAATGATATAAAATAGATATAAAACATGCCATATATTATTTAATTCATTAATTAACGAGGGCACTGGTAAGATGTTAAAACTAGTTCAAAGGAATAGCCAAAGAATCACACGCTGATATACAATAAAAGAATGCTGAAATGAATTTTTCAAATAGATGCAAAAACTGATTGAGTCACCAGGCAATTATCAGTTACATTCCATTGGACATAACCAATTCTGTGGACAAGAATAACTCACATTACTATCAGTTTTCTACAGCTGATCCAGTTGACAAATTGCTCAAAGACAGTGAAAGGTGAAGATAAGGGATGAGTGACCTAAGCAGGGCATTCACTAGTCTTTTCTTGTCTGTTACAGTGTTTTACTATTTTTCCCGACAAGGGGTCTTCTTTGAATTTCTCTGATCTCCAGTGATTTTGAACAGTTTTTCATATATTTTATTGGTTATATATATGTATTTTGCTGGAAATATCTGTTCATTGTATCTAGTTATCTAGTGTTCCTATAACAGAAATACCACAAATAGGTGGCTTTTTACAAACAAATTAATTTTCTCACAGTTTAGGAGCCCAGAAGTCCAAGTTAGGGCACTGGCTCTAGAGGAAGAATTTCTGTCAGCTCTGAGAAAGCACCATCCCCTCCCCCCTTTTTTTAAATTGTGATTTTGGTGAAAGTTTAGAGAGCAAATTGATTTTTAATAGTTCATACATATTTTGTTTTGTGACATTCATTGCAATCCCCACAGTGTAACAGCACTTCCTCCCTGTGTATACCATTCTTTTCCTTTTCTGTTCATTCCTGCCTTCTGAGCTTTATCCCTGGTGAAGTGCTGCCCTTTTGATGTTGTATGTTTGATTGTACTACTGAATGCATACCTCCCTGGTGTTATTGTGCGCCTTATAGGCCTATCTATCATTTGGTTGAAAGTTGAGCTGTGGGGGTGAGTTCAGTTCCAAGCTTGAAGGGTGTCTGAGGGCCGTAATCTTGGGGGTTTCACCAGTCTTCATCAGACCAGTTAGACTGCTCATTTTTATTATGATTTTTGTTCTTTGTTTTTCTTCTATTCTATCCAGAACCTCCCTTTCAGAGTAGTCAGCAGTGGTAACCAGGTATCATTTAGTTCTTCTGGTCTCAGGGTTGTGGAAGCTGGTGGCATAGTGTGGTTAAAGCATTCAGCTGCTAACCAAAAGGTAGGGGGTTTGACCCTACCAGCTGCTTCATGGGAGAAAGGAGGCAGTTTGCTTCTGTAAAGATTTATAGCCTTGGAAACCCTATGGGGTAGTTCTACTCTGTTCTTTAGGATCGCTATGAATTGAAATCAACATGATGGCAGTGGGTTTCATTTATATATATATATAAAACATATTAATATTGGAATGGTTTAAGTTATTTACACCAAGAGAACTTGCCTCTCCAGTAGGATGTAGTATATTTATTCTGTTGTTTTGCTTACTTCCTATCATATCCCTTTGCCCCCTCCAAAGAATCAGTCCACTACACCATGCTACCTTCCATTATGAATCACTGTTTTATACTTAGTTTCCTTCTTCGTAGGCTCTGTGCTTCCAGATGAGAGACACAGTTCTGTTGCTTATTCATTTTTTTATGCCTAGCTCTGGCATAGGGCCTGCTAGATTTGCTACAGGGTAAACCAAGAAACCATTGATTTTGAGTATTTACTATAGAGGAAACAAACAAACAGACAAACAAAATATTGCCACCTAGTCTGTTCCAGCTCATAGCAACCCTCTAGAACAGAGTACAATTTCCCCATAGGATTTCCAAAGCTGTAATGTTTATGGAAGCAGACTGCCACATCTTTCAGCTACAGAGTGGGTTGGTGGGTGTGAACAACAGACCTTTTGGTTAGCAACTGAGTGCTTAACCACTGCCCCCAGGGCTCATTTTTGAATTCAATTTATATACAGCAAAGTACTTAGGATTCATAACAGGAGGCAGTGCATTCTAGGTAGAGATTAAACACACACACACAAAAAAAAACCCCACAAAAAATCAGTTTACTGTCCAGTCAACTGTGACTCATGGTGACCTCATATGTGTCAGAGCAGAACTGTGTCCCAAGTGTTTTTAATAGCTCATTGGTCAGAAGCAGGTCATCAAGCCTTTTCCCCAAGGTGCCTCTCTGTGTGCACTTGAACTTCCAACCTTTAAATGAGCAGCTGAGTATGTTAACCATTTGCACCACACAAGGATTCCACAGGGAGTATAAATCTTATATTTTGACATAGTTGGAATAAATGGCATGTGGGGACAGTTTGTAGGCAAGTGCCAGATTACAAAGTACCTAATTGTAAACTGTGTCACAGGGTTTTGATAGGGAGCTACTGAAGGATTTTGAGCATGATTAACATGGCTAATGTTTTGTGTTAAAGAAGATGGTTTTGGGAATGGTATGAAAGATAGCTTAAAATGATGAGATCACTTAGAAGGCTGTGTAGTATAGACAGGAGATAATTTGAAGAGGGGTAGACTCCAGAGAGGATTTGCAGGATTATAGCAGAATCTGTAGAACTTGATGACTAATGATATATATTGATTGGTGAATCACGCAATTAAATGGGTGGTGGTACCATCATTCCCATACGTGTTGAGGGATAGAAAGAATTTGTGACGTGGGTGGTAGATATGATTATGAGCAAGTAAATACTAAGATTTTTCTGAGCTGAATTCAAGTGGAAATGTGCAGATTTGTCTGTAGTTCTTAGAGGGAGGTAAGACTTGAGAGAGAGAGTGATTTGGGAATTAACAGGTTTTAGAAAGTAGTTGAAAAAGAAATTGCTCAGGACAGAGGATAAAACCCCGGGGGACATCTAATTTTAGTGGACGAGTGCAGAAAAAGGTACTGGAAAGGAGATCAAGAAGGGGAAATCAGGAGAGAAACCAAGTGTTAATTAACAAAGGATTTTATAATAACACTCTTGGCTTCATCTTTAGTTTGAGGCTACATTTTCCTTTCACCACTCTGTATTTAATCTTTGCCCTTAGACGCTTTCTTACTTTGAGTATCCTCTGTTGAAAGTGGTTGTGAATGAGAAATAATGTTATTTTTTAAACCTAGGAATTCCTGGCTCCTTTATGTTTCCTCTAAATTCTTCTTGAAAACAGTGCTTTTCTTCTTTAGATTATCTCTTTGCTGCAGTTTACAATACACTGATAAAGAAATCAGTTGACCTACTAGACCTTTTGCTTGGAAATTAACTTAGCTAGAAGTAACAGTTCATAAAGACCTTTTCTCTTTGTTTTTTAATCTTACCAAAGGCAACAGTTTTGCTAAATTTTCTACCATTTCCTAACAAAAGTCTTCTTTCCTCCAGGGTCCAATACTACTTAACTTGCTTTTCTTTAAGTAAGATTTCTACAACATCTTCCTTAAGGTTCATTAGGCCTTTTGCTGACGATATCTCAGGGTCCTCCTAGCTTCCTTCCATCATTTAGTTCCAAAGCCAGTGTCACATGTAGGTTTTTATTAAGTCAGCACCACATTTCCAGGTACCAAATTCTGTTCTGGGAACTATCACTATGTAATAGCCTACCTTCAACCAAATCCCAGAACTTGTGACTTTTCTTGACCTAGCCTTGAAAGTTACCAAAACCAAACTCACTGCCATCAAGTTGATTCCAACTCATAGCACCCCCATTGGGTTTTCAAGGCTATAAATGTTTATGGAAGTAGATTGCCTCATCTTCCTCCCGTTGAGCAGCTAGCTGATGGTGAGTTTGGACTGCTAACCTTCTGGTTAGCAGTCACATGTCTTCCCCACTACACCACTGGAGCTCCATCTATTGGTTACAGGCAGGTTAACTGCTAGTCTGGATTTAAGGAGAAGAGAATTAGACTCTAGCCACTCCTCGGAAGGAAGATTAAGATTGGGCAATCTACTTCCATAGAGATACCGCCTCAGAAACCTGGGGTAGGGGGTTGCTGTGAGTCTAATCGACTTGATGGTAGTGAGTAAGGTAGTAAGTAATCTTTATTTAAAAGAGACAAACAAACTCATTCCCATTAAGTCAATTCCAACTCATATTGATCCTATAGGACAGAATAGAATTGCCCCATAGGGTTTCTAAGGCTTTAATCTTTATGAAAGCAGACTGTAACATCTTTCTCCTGTGGAGCAGCTGGTGAGTTCAAACTACTGACCTTTCAGTTAGCAGCCAAGTGTTTTGACTATTGCACCACTAGGAGGCCTTTCTATATCTTTATTGGAGTGTGGCAAATTCACATTATAGAAGAACATGTGGGAAGGGAGAGACTTTTGTGACATCATTGGAAAATACACCCTGTCACAGATAGGTAAAATATATAGGATTACAAAAGAAACCAACTATATTAAAATATTGTTAACAAATTATTTGTGAAACAGTGCTTATTTAACACGATACACAACAAGATTTAGTCACAGCCCAAATAACTATAGAATTTAGAGGTTGGGGAAAATAAAGATAAAATTTATTTTCCCGTCCAAGCTTAAGGATCTCCTGAACTCTATCCACAGACCCTACAGCCTCTAGGTTAAGATTCCTTGGATTAATATAATAATATTAGCAGAAATCATATTGCTATGGATTGAGGAGTGAATTTAGGGGAGGGGAAGGAGAAGGAGAAGGCAAAGACTAAAGGGAGGACACCGTAGACTAAATTCCATGTATTATCATTTATTTGCTTTTTAAGTGGAATTTTATTACTTTTTAGATGTGTTGTTGTTGTTATGTGCCGTCAGGTCGGATCTGACTCATAGCGACTCCTCCTTGGGTTTCCAAGGTGGTATCCCTACTGAAGTAGATTGCCCAACCTTCCTTCCGAGGAGTGGCAGATGGGTTTGAACCGCCAGCCTTCTGGTTAGTAGTCAAGTGCCTTATGCACTACCCTATCAGAGCTCCTACTTTTTAGATAGAGGCTTAAATATGTTTTGAGGAAAAGTTGCACATATTGTATAGGAAAGGTAAAGGATGTTTGAAAGATTTCCGAGAAGGCGGGAAAAGGTGTGGTTTTGAGATTAGGTGAAAGTGTTAGCCTTGGACAGTAGGAGAGGCAAAAGGAAAGGAGTTAAGAATTTTTGTTTCTGTTCATTTGTCTGGTCACATGACATTCTGAGAAAAATGTTGTTGTTGTTGTTGTTGTTGTTGTTATGTGCCGTCGAGTCGGCCCCGACTCATAGCGACCTCTCCTTGGGTTTCCGAGGCAGTATCACTACAGAAGTAGGATTGCCCAACCTTCCTTCCGAGGAGTGGCTAGTGGGTTTGAACCGCCAGCCTTCTGGTTAGCAGTCAAGTGCTTTAGTCACTATGCTACCAGAGCTCCTGAGAAAAATATAGGTACAGTTAATTTTGACACAAGGACAAAGGACACCAGGGTAGACCTCAGAGAACATTGCAGCAGAGATTCTGGGAAATAAGAGAATGTTGGGGATGGGATAGGATGGGAAGGAAAAGAGGTAATAAAATGAGGACAGAAAAAAGAAACTGATAATGTAAGTGGTTGGGTGCTTCTGGAAGACAAACTGCCTACCTAGTTCATAGTTTTGTTAAGGGCCTTCCTTAGATAAGCTTTTCTCCTTAATGGGGATATTGTACAAAGAAAAATGGATTGTGAATAAAATGCAGCTATATATTTTGACTTCTGCTTTAGAGTTAGTTTTTTCTGAGTATTTTTTGTAGCGTATGTGATTGATACTTGGAATCATGCCACAAAATAATGCGAACTTGAACGAGCTTCTTTTTCATGGTTATTTGGGGTTGATATTAAAAAGCAGTGCATGTGTTTGCTGCTTCTGTGCTTACAGCTGGATAGAAATTGGCCTCAAAGGGTCCATGGTTTTCTTTGTTAGCCAGCAGATGCTTGCTACAGTGTCTTGCTCACTGAGTCTTTATTTAATGTGAGGGTAATGCATCTCTGTACACTAATGAGAAGAGCTATACAGTGTGTCAACTCATTTGTGTATAACAAATATCTGCCTTTATCTACACATTGATCCTTTACTAACCGAGTTACCTTTTTTACCAAGCTTTTATCAACACCTGGTTGGCATATCTATCTTCAAATTGTTTTAACTTTCTAGTAAGTTGAGTCTGACCCTAGTGTATCTGTTTTATAGGGGAAATGTATTTTTTTGGTCTATCAAAGATTACTTCAAATCTTCTTGAAATACTACAGTTTTCTGAAATTTCAGGTCAGTACTATATATCATTTAAAAAAACCAAAACTTTTGGTTTATTTATTTATACATGAGTATGCGACCCCTCCTTGGGTTTCCGAGGCAGTATCACTACGGAAGTAGGATTGCCCAACCTTCCTTCCGAGGAGTGGCTGGTGGGTTTGAACCGCCAGCCGTCTGGTTAGCAGGCAAGTGTCTTAGCCACTATGCTAGCAGAGCTCCCTAACAACAACAACAACATGGATAAAATGTAAAATACATAATTAAGGTACAGCAATAGAAGTTCCAAACCTAGAAAAATGGAGATAAAAACCAGAAGAAATATATAAAAGATGTTTCTGGGGAAGAAAACTGGGAGGTAAGATGGGATGAAAACACCCTTTGAGGTTCAGGAACACTCTCTGGATAAAGTTCTTCAATCAGAACAGTCTCCCCTCTGCTATGCCTTCAGGCACATCTCTCTGGCCCTTGGGCTCTAGGCCTGGCCTCTGCCCTGCTACGGCAAATGTTACAAAGTTTTTTTAGCTCTGATGATGTGTATACCTATGTGCACCCCCTCTGCCAGCAAGCCTCCTGCCCGAAGGCACTCAGCTTTCTTGCTCTGTGGGCCGGAAAGCCCACTGCTTTGTCTTGTGCCTCTTAATTTCTCAGCCAGGTCTCTGCTGGGTTGTCTTTGCCATGTCTTCTCTTCTGGGTCATCTCTGCCAAGGAGCTCCAGCACAGGGATCTCGGGTCCAAGGATGCACTCTACTTCACCTCCAACTCTTCTCTTTTAATAGCAGTGAGATCTCCCTCTCTGTCCCTAGGAAGGATCATTTTAAGCCTGGCAGAGTGACAAAACTAACCAATCCCAACATCAGAGTTCTACACACCATATTCACATGGTCCCACCCAGTAATCAGGTGGTAGTTACAAAGACTATGGCTAGAAAATTCACTGCACCACAGTATGTATGTTGGTAAAAATCCAAATCCATGACCATCCAGTTGATTCTAACCCATAGTGCCCTATAGGGCAGAATAGAACTGCACCATAGGGTTTCCAGCGCTGTAAATCTTTATGAAATCAGACTGCCACATCTTTCTCCCGTAAAGTGGCTGACAGATTTGAAGCGCAGACCTTTTTGTTAGTAGCCAAGTGCTTAACCACTGTGCAGCCAGGGCTCCTTGTATGTATGTTACTTGGATTAAAAATAATAATAATTTTAAAGGTAGACAGATGCCTCAAGAAATTATTAACTGTAGTTATCTTTGGAGAGAGGAAGGATATAGACAGAGAAGCTTTCACTTTTCATTTGGTATTTATCAGTGTTTGAATTTTCTGACCCTATTCATTTATCATTTAGTTTTCCTTCTTTATAGAAAAACAGCTATCTTAAAAAATAATACTGCAAATTGCAAATTACCATACTCTATCAGGACCTGTCTGTTCTACTTGGTTTTGGACTTAATGCTGCACAGCTGTTAGCCTTGGACTTTCCTTCAGTTCTCCTAGTTCCTGACTTTTTTTTTTCCCCCCTGAAATGTTTTTCCCTTATTTTGGTTAAGCACATCTGCTAGAAATTTCCTGAGAAAAAATGTGTAGGAGGTAAATTTTTTGCAAACTTATCATATGTTTTTATATTATTTAATTGTTTTATTGGGTATAGAATTCAATGGGTAAGAAATTCTCATATGTTGTTTTGAGGCCATTGCTTTCTTATCCTTCAGCTTCCAGTGCTGCCATTTAGATATCTGATATTATTTAATTGATGATCCTTTGTTTGTGCTCTCCCCTCCCCCCCATTTCCACCTAAGAAATTTTGCTCTGTTCTTAATTTTCTTAAATTTCTTGTTGATAGGCCTTGGTTTGGACCTTTTTCATTATTGTGTTGAGCATTTGGCAGACAGTTTCAATCTACAGTCTTCTATCCTTTGGATCTGAGAAGATTTTTTGTTTTTGACAATTTCTTCTATACAGCATTCTGTGTTCTTTCTGGCTGATGAATTGATCTCCAAATACTACCTTTTTTTTCTCTCGTAGTCTCTTTATCACCCTTCTCTTTTTGTTCTACTTTCTGAAATATTTCTAGTGTTTTATATTCCACTCCTTTATTGACATCTCAGCAAACACATTTTAGTTCTGATTATTTCCTTTATTTTACAGCTCTTGTTTTATGGATATGTCTTGTTTTAACTCTGCGGATATTGATATTTTGAAAATTTTTTTTTCTTCTGTTTCCTGAATTGTCTGTTTCCTATAAGTTTTCATTTCGTTTTGGTCTTTGCCTTTCACATTGGAGATTTTCCTCCTGTCTGGTAGACCCTTGGCTGTTCAGTCATTTAAGAATGATATACTGAAAAGGTGATTCGTATCTCTGTGTACGTGAATAGATCTTGTTCACTGTTGGGCTTCTCTGTAAGATGATCTGGCAGAGCACTGTGTTTTATTGTTGAGGAACCCCTAGATATTTGTTTACTATTGTTTTATTCCTGGAGTTAGTTCAGGTTTTCCAGAAATATCTTCCAGATTCCCACTTGGCAAAGCCTGACTGGTGATGGTCTGGACGTTGGAAGTGGGGTGGAGTGTCTTTCATCATTTAGAAAGCAGACTGTAGAGTACTTCCCTGTTTCTAGGCTGCAACCTACCCCTACCTCTGTGTCTATGTTTTTGAGAGTAAACTTTTTATCTTTTTGAGGGATGTGGGAATGTTTTTTTGCCTGGCTTTTTAGTGTTGGATTGGCAACTGAGTGGGGTTGTAACTGTAACTGCTTCTTTAATTTTCAACTAAGTTTCCTATTTCCAGGCTCTGCCCCTCTCCACAGGCAGCCTTTTACAGTACTGGGTACCTCTTAATTCTTGAGCCTGTCAGGGATATGTGAACTAATCTACTTTTTTCTCATTCGTATCTCTCCATTTTGAGTTTAAGTAAATATTAGTAAAGTAAATTGTAAGTATATAATCAATGTTAGGAAGAATTTTGTAACTTGTAAACATATGTATGTATGTGTGTGTATGTATGTGTGTTTGTGTGAGTGTGTGTGTATATGTATATATGTATGTATAGGCTGACGGTTCAAACCTACCAGCCACTCCTTAGAAGGAAGATTGGGCAATCTACTTCCGTAGAGATACCGCCTTGGAAACCCAAGGAGGGGTTGCTATGAGTTGGGATCAACTCAATGGCAATGCATTTATTTCTGGTTTGGTATATGTAGAGAGAGAGACAGCGTGTATATATATGTGCATATTATTATTATTATTTTTGTCAGAATAGTACTTTATCATTCCTAATTATTTTTTTACTTTCACAGACATTGGTATTTCTACAGATTCCCTTTTTTTCTATCAAATCGGTAGTCTCTGAATTTAGTTTGCTTACTGATGCTGCATGCTTTTAATCTACTCTGTCTTCTTTCTCACAGAAAAAGCTGGTATCTGAACACCAACATTTGCTCAACAGACTTCTTTTGAATTGTACAATGTGCCAAACACTGTTCTTGGCCCTAGGGATAAAAGAATAACTAGATTCAGCTCTGTGCCTCCGGAGAACATACATCATGCTGTTCTGGTAGAGTGGTTCTTAGAGATCTTCAGCAGACTCTGTTTGTCCTCTTTGTGTGTCTTTTATTTGTTTTCCAAGGAGCTCTGGTAGCATAGTGCCTAAGGCATTCAACTGCTAACCAGAAGTTCAAACCCACCAGCCACTCCACGGAAGGAAGACCAGGCAATCTACTTCCGTAAAGATTTACCACCTTGGAAACTGGAAGGGGGTGTCTATGAGTCAGAACCGACTTGATGGCAGTGCGTTTGGTTTTTGGGTTTATTTTATTTGTTTTGTCTTTTCCAGTCTTTCACTTCTCTTTTTTCTTTCCTTGACCTGCTTGGATATAAGGACAAGCCCAGAGCAGAGGGTTTCTATCTTATATTAGTCTCCAAGCAGTGATGATCCAGGAAATTTGTAAGCAAGGGGGAAGTATCTTATCAGAAGATCAGTTCATATGATTGTGGAGTATAGAAGTTAAACTGGACTTATTTTTAATTGAGGGACTTAGGATATGATTTAGGAGCCCTGGTAGCACAAGTGATTAAGTACTTAGCTGAAAGGTTGTCAATTTGAACCCACCCAGTGGCTCTGTGGAAGAAACACATGGCAGTCTGCTTCTACAGAGGCATTCTTTTACCTAAGATTGAGCTCTGTTTCTTAAAATTGGTTGGGCGCTAGTTTGCTTTTTGTCATGAATGCTGTGAGACATATATCATTCCATAGCCAGTGTCTTAGTACAGCTAGCAGTGTAGCTGTGAGGAAGCTGTCTAACCTTGCTAACAAACCTGTATCTTCATCTACAAAGTGGGGCTAATAATTTACCCCTTAGGTTTTATGAAAATAGGAAGATTAAATGAGATAACAATACATAACATCATGTGTAACAAATAGAAGTGCTTAATTAATTTTAGCTGTGGTTTTAGTCTCATCATTTTTGGTCTGTGCTTCTGTAAATAGGCCCACCCCTAACATTTATAGGGCCCACATACCATGTATCTAAATATTTAAAAGTTATAAATCCTACAAATTGTTAAATTAAAAATGTGTTCTCTCCTCCTACTTTGGTAACTTATAATGGCCTGGAAAGCCAAATTTCAGATTAAAATCTTTAGTCTCTTGGTTCTGGGCTGGACCATGGTAGTGGAGGGAGTGGAGCTTCCCATGGATACCCCTCTTTACTCTTTACTCTCTGAATGTCCAAGCTCTCTGCACAGCACCTATCTCCCCACAGTAGCTACCCCTGGGCTACCATTTGGCTACCTCTCAGGCCTAGTATAGATGCTCTATACTAGGTGCATTAGGTTGCTATTCAGAAAGTTGGTGGCGCAAACCTACCAGCTGCCCGTGGGAGAAAGATGAGGCAGTCTGCATTCATAAAGATTTACCGCCTTGGAAACATATTGGGGATTGCTACGAGTTGGAATCGACTCAATGGCAGTGAGTTTGGTTTTGGCTTGGTTTCAGGCCTAGTGATGTGCACACGTGCTTGAGGACCTGTCCTGGAAGTAATCTTGGGGCAATTTGAGCTTGGAATTCTCAGGGGTTCTAGGTAGATAAACAGTGCACACTCACTGAGGTTGAGTCCCAAGAACGCATTTTCCCTTGGCCTGAGGCGGGATCATATTGTCTTGATCTGAGCTTGGTAGTGATGTTAATACTCTTTTAATAGGTCTACGAGACTCTGTTCCCTCCCAGCTTTATTCTTTCTTTTTTTTTTTTTTTTTTTTT
>NW_006921820.1:1392471-1398158 GCF_000298275.1 Orycteropus afer afer | reverse complement strand
CTTCTCTGCTTGTTCCCCAGCCACGGTGCACAGTCCACACGGTCCCTGGATGGCAGGGTGATTTTTCGGTTAATTCTTAGGTCCTCCCACCAGTCGCGTATCTCCGAGCCGCTTGTATTGTCAGGGTCACTCAGTTCGCTGTCCAGCTTTATTCTTTCTAGTCTATACTTTTGTTGTATAGTCAGCACAATTTCTCTAAAATCAAAACTCTTGTCACACCCCAGCACAAAACTTTTCACTGCTTCACATTTTCATCAGGATAAAGTTCTAGCCCCCTTATGTGATCTATGGAAGGTCTTTGTGCCCTGTGCTGGTCACTGTTTATTTTCTATCTTTGTTGTTATCAAACTCTTGTTGCCATACCAAGTAGGTACTTCCTACCTACACAATTTTGTTGAGGCTGTGGGTCTGTCATATTCCCCTCTCCTCATGAACAACCTGCAGTATATCTGCTGAACTCCTTCTGATCCTTTAACTTTCAAAGTACTGGGTAGTCTAGTGAGACTTTCTTCACCTCCCCTGAAAGAATGAAGTCCTTCTTCTCCATCTCTGGTGGTGTGATGAAAGCATTTGGCTGCTAACCAAAAGGTCAGTGGTTTGAACCCACCATCCGCTCTGCAGAAGAAGGATGAGGCAGTCTGCTTCTGTAAAGATTTACCACCTTGAAAATCCCGTGGGGGCAGTTCTACTCTGTCCTATAGGGTTACTATGAGTCAAAGTCTAGTCAGTGGCTGTGGGTATTTTTTTTTTTTTTTGGCCCCCTTCTCTGTTTCCATTGGAATTTGTACATATCTCTATTATAGCCCTGGTCCCGCTACATAATGTTTCCATGCCTGTAAACTGTGCCTTCTGCTCCACAAAGCATCTGGTGCGTTTGAACCACCAACCTTCTGGTTAGCAGTCAAATGCCTTAGGCACTACACCACCAGAGCTCCTACCCAAGGCAAAGGCTAACTTGATTAAGCATATTTCCAGGATTAAGAATGGCTGACATACAATAAGCACTTAATAAATGTGTGTTGAATGAAGAGTATAATTAGTAGCATGCTTTAAGTGTGAATACTCTAAAAGAGTACAATGTTTGCAGTAAACTTGTACATATACAAGATGATTGAGGAATGGAGTAGTCTTGTAATTGATTATGCTGTAACAGCCAATTACAAATGATCAATTTTAGATAATTTGAATGCAAAACAAAATGGGCTGTATGGAGTTTATTATCTGTCTTTGTTAATCTTTAAGATGCTGCAGGGTGATCATTTTTGTGTCTTTGGCTCAGTGATTTGAGCATGGCTGTGGAAGCCATGGGGGATGGAGTGTAATCTGTATTGATGCTTTGTCACAAACTGGTCCTTGTTTTTTCAGTAGAACCTCTAGCACACTTACATACTTACTGTTTTGTCTATCTAATGATTATACTATACATTCAACACTCGATAAGTGGGGTTCACACTTGCATTATTATCAAATGTGGTTTAAAAAATTCTCAGAAGACAGACAAGCAACATACTTAAAATACATGCACTATCTCAGTTCACCAGAAAGCTTGGTACATTCAGATTCTGCCCTATTCAGTGACAGTTCTTGCTGAGCCCGTCTTGTAACTGTGCTAAGTAGTTAATTTGACAGTACTCCCTGGCCCATGACTGTTTGAGGAGTGCTCGATCCCGCTCAAATTATATATTTATTCTTCTCTCTTGTTCATATGAAATTAATGTGAGTCATGAAATTAGTGTGAGTTGTTGCTGCTTATTTGCATATTGCTTTAGTGGTTCCTTTCTGTTCTCTCTTGCCCAACAACACTGTTGCCAATTACTAGTCATAAAACTCATAGATCGCTTATATTTGTGGGTCTCTATTTTCAAATCATTAAAAGTGGCTTGCAGAGGCCTTTTTGGAATCCAGGGAGCATGCTTTTGCTGTATTTACATAAATGATCTGAAAACCTGGTGGCTGAGTCATGGGCTCTGACTTCTTATATTGTTGTTCCATGTTCTCTTAGACCTTCCTGTAGCCTAGAGATCTTCCTTTAACTTTCGATTCTTTTAAAAATAAGAATATAGAATATCAAGTTAGTGTATATTTTCTCAATGACATTCAGAAACATATATTGTAAATATGAGTGTTGTTGCCTTATCACCACTTGAATCCTTTTCTTTTAAACCCAGACTGTCTGTCCCTTCAGCTGTAGAATGCGGTATTTTAACATAACTATTTTATGAAAGTGAATCATTTTGACATAAATACAAGAAACGATCAACCTATTTATAGAATGGTTAGCTTGAAATCCTATATAAAAGAAAGAAATGATAATTTAAAAGATTGATTTAAACAATTTTTAAGGATGTGAATATTAGAGTCTTTAGTGATAATGAACTACTTGATTGAATGTGATAAAATATTCAGCAACTCACTAACCCAGATGTTCTATTTAACTAATCTATAAACAAGCAGAGTAAAAATAATTCTTGCTGCCTTGTAGTAAGCCAGTATCAATTGAGGTGTTAGTTTGGTTCAACCCACCAACCACTTCTCGGAAGGAAGATTGGGCAATCTACTTCCGTAGTGATACCGCCTCAGAGACCCAAGGAGGGGTCGCTATGCGTCAGGTCCGACTCCACAACAGTGAGTTTGCAGTTTGACTTATGATTACAAAAGGCAAACCTAGGACTGACTTTGATGTCTTGGGTTTTCTCACGAGTGAAATGTTATTGTTGTTGTTATGTGCTGTGGAGTCGGACCCGACTCATAGCGACCCCTCCTTGGGTGTCCGAGGCAGTATCACTACGGAAGTAGATTGCCCCATCTTCCTTCCGAGGAGTGGCTGCACGAGTTAAATAACTATCTTAAATCAGTTACCACTGATTTGATTGCAAATCATGGTGACTCCGTGAATGCCATGGTCGAATTGTGCTCCGTAGGGTTTGTAGTGGCTGATTTTTTAGAAGTTGGTTACCAGGCTTTTCTTCTGAGGCAGCTTGGGGTAGACTCTAATCTCCAACTTTTTGGTTAGCGGTTGAGTGTGTTAACTTTTTGTACAACCCAGGGACTACAACTGTCTTACAGTGAAGATCAGTTTTTAATTATGAAAATGCTCTATAAAATGTATACCACATTTAGGAGTTAGGCAAGGTGTTTATCCCATTTTCTTCCTGCTTTTAAATTTTATGCTTGTCACTTAAGCTCTTCCAGCTTTTGTTTCTTTATAGATAAAACAAGAGTTTGTTCAAGAACTCAGAGGGTACCATTTACCTTGTATTCAACTTTTATAACCTAAAATTTATAATTATTTTTTCTGTCATTGTCTGTTACCTGCTTACCACCACTCCCTGTACTGATACTGTTATTGCAGAGTTATAAGATGACTTCCATTAATCTTCACCTGTTTTGTCTCATTTAATCTTCATATCAATTGCCTAATATTAGGTGATGTTAACCTCATTTTACTGATGAGGGAAACTGAGGCTCAGGGAGGTTAAGTAAGTTACCCAGGCTTGTTCAGCTAGTCAGTGCTAGAGGTGGGATTATAGTACTAATCACTGATGCTAGTGTTCTTTTTGAGGTTTAAGTCAAGATACATTGCTGTCTACCTTGTCCAAAGCAAGCTTTTGACCTCCTTTGTTTCCAATTCATTTTTTCTCGAAATGAATAGTTTGTGCCTTAGGAAAATGTTTTTGTAGAAAAATGTATCCATTCAATAGCAGTAAACATAGTTTGATAATTTTAACATGATAGTCTATTACAAAAAGTCTAGTTAGCATTATATAACATGTATGCTGTACCTGGGAATTTTTCAATGTTGAAAAATATAATTTGTTTTTCAAATACTACATGTACAGTTCATTGGCATTTATTAACGTTCTTCAAGTTGTGCAGCCATTCTCATCTTCCTTTTCTGAGTTATTCTTCCTCCATTAACATAAAATTGCCACCCCCTAATCTTTCAGGTTGCTGTTTTCAATTTGATCCCATATAGATAGCTCTTAAAAGAGCATGATGCTCGGGGCAGACCTTGTTTTTTTCCTAGTTAAGCTAAACTGTTATTCAGTGTTGAGAAGAATTCAGGGGAAATTTTTGGTTTAAAGTTTAAAGGATATCTCAGGACAGTAGTTTCAGGAATTCATCCAGTTTCCATGGCTCCAGAAAGTCTTAAGCCCACGAAAATTTGAAATTCTGTTCTGCATTTTCTCCCTTTTGATCGGGATTCTGCTATAGAATCTTTGTTCAAAATATACAGTAATGGTAGTCAGTCACCATCCAGTTCTGGTCTCATGGCAAAAGAGGCATTTGTTCATGGAGGCAGTTAGCCATATATTGTATTTCCTCCTCTTGTTCTTGGCTCTCTTTCTTCCTCTAGGTAAACAGAGACCAATTGTTGTGCCTTGGATGGCCACTTGAAACCATTTAAGACCCCAGGCACTGTGCAAGAAATAGGAGTTAGAACAGAAGCCCTGAACAGATTAGGCCAGTTAACTGGGATGTTCCATGAAACCATGATGTTAAACCTCCAAACCAAGAAGCCAAATCCCATGAGGTTTTTCGTTAGACATAAGCAGGCTCACCAACTACTTTTGTTATTATGGCTGTTTTAATCTCTGGACTATTCTAAAAAAAAGGCAGTTCAAGAGGGATTAAGATAAACATGTCCAGAAACATTCATATCTTTCTGGAGTTGTTTTATGAGTGCTGTTTTTTTTTTTTTTTTCAATTTTCCCTTCTCATCCAGTGGGTTTTTTTTTTTTTTTTTAAAGTTGTAAGTGCATATTTACACAGCAGACTCATTTTACTCACAACAGTTCATGCACATTTGTTTTCACATCTGATTACAATCCCCAACAATAAAAAGCTTTCCTCCCATCTCTTCCCTGTGACTATCCCTTCCCTTTGCCCTTCATATCTATGCATTCCTATCTGTTCCGCTTTCCCCCTATACAAATGCTGCCCTTCTAATGTCTCATGGTTGATTGATCTAGGGGGTGCAGATGGGTGCATCTCCAAGGGGTAGGTGTTCTGCCTGGAGGTCTTTCTACTGTTTGACTGAGAGCTAATCCATGGAAGTGAGTCCCATTTCACGCCCTTAAGGATAACCCAGGGCCATAGTCTCTCAGGGGTTCCACCAGTCTCTATCAGACCAGTAATTCTGGTCATTTTTGTGTTTTTGAATTTTGTTTCACATTTTTCCTCACACTCCATGCCCCCCCCACACACACACACACAAAAAAAGAATCTGACTTATAGCGATGCCTCCTTGGGTTTCTGAGGCGGTACCACTACAGAAGTAGATTGTCCAACATTCCTTCTGAGGAGTGACTGGTGGGTTTGAACCACCAGCCTTCTGGTTAACAGTCAAATGCCTTAGGCAGTGTGCCACCACAGCTCCCCCACTCTATCCAGGATCTCCAATTTTGATCCTGTTCGAAGTGTTTGGCATTGGTAACTGAGCACCATCTAGTTCTACTGGTCTCAGGGTCATGAAGGCTGAGGTCCCTGTGGTCCATCATATCTTTGGACTTATTTCCAAATGATTTTTATTTCCTTCATTCTTCTTTGCTGCAGCCAAAGAGAGCAATAGTTCCATCTTAAATTGCCACTCAATAGCTTTTTTAAAAAATTTATTTATTTATAGTGATTTGGGTGAAGATTTACAGAGCAAATTCACTTTCCATACAGCAGTTCACATATACTTT
>NW_006921820.1:1382342-1388232 GCF_000298275.1 Orycteropus afer afer | reverse complement strand
AGACTGCAGCTCCATGTGTTTCCTTTTTTGGTATTTTCATGCAAATTCTTCTGCTAGTTCAGGTTTAGTCCACTTTTGTATCTTTCCCTTCAAGGCTCAGGGGTCCAAGATTATCTCCTGTGTCTGTGTTAATTGGTTTCCCTTTTCTTTGTTGAAGAGGGTCTGTGCAGTCCTTCTGCCTTGTCCGCCATCTTGCCGGAACTTCTCGCCACTCAATAGCTTTTAAGACCCCAATCGCTATTCATGGAGAACAATATTTTTATGTACTATGTTGTGCTGCTTGTGCATAATGTCCCCTGAGACTATGGTCCTAAGCCCACAGACTCAGTGAGTCTTTCCCTCAAGGTGTTTGGTTGTCTCTGAGGGGCTACTCTAACCTTGCCCCCTATTACTTCTGTAGTGTATATGGATATTTTTTGTAGTACAAGTACATACGTAAGACTATCTTCAGCCAGATCTATCCTTGGTGTTGGGTACATTCCTTTCATCTCCCTACACCTGATTCACACATTCACACAGGTGAATGCACCTGCTAACCATGCGTTCACCCGTAGCCTAGTGTTTGCTGCTACTGGTAATGTAGTATTGTGTGCTATTTTTTTTTTTTTTTAACTTTTTTTTTAATTGTATTTTTTGGTGAAATTTTACACAGTATATTACGTTCCCATTTGACAATTTCTATACAGATTGTTCAGTGACATTAGCTGCATTTTTATGAGTGTTGTATTTCCTTCTGTAAGCCTCAGATATTCCCTTGTTCAGGCAGACCAACCCTAGATACTGATCTTACTGAGAATATGCTTTTGTGGTGACTGACAGCACTGATTCACCCAAGACTGTGATGCTGATCCTTTCTGGTTCAGAAACCTCTGCCCCTGGGGGCATTTCTTAGCTCTTGTTTCTCCTTTTTTTTTTTTTTTTTCAGTTGAAGAGTTTCCTTGTGATTGTTAACTAGTTTCAAAGTGAGTTCCCATGATTAGCTCATTGATCACGTTGTTCGACCCCTCCTTGGATTTCCAAGGCAGTATCACTACTGAAGTAGATTGCCCAACCTTCCGAGGAGTGGCTGGTGGGTTTGAAACACCAGCCTCCTGGTTAGCAGTCAAGTGCCTTAGGCACTATACTACTAGAGGTCCTTCATTGATCATAGTTTTAATTTTATCTTCCTAACTGATGACTTTGAGATGACTGTGGAATTTGGGGAAGACCTTATCTGCTGTACCCTTTACCTTGTTCTCTAAGCTCTAGTCAAACTGGCCTCCTAGTCTTTGAGTATACCAACTTTATTCTGGCCTCAGAGTCTTCCATTATTTGTCCCTCTGCCAGGAATTATAGTCCCCCAGACCATTGTTTGGCTGGATAATTCTTGTAATTTAGGTTTGAATGTTCCTTTATCAAATAAGTTTTCCCAGCTAATGTTGTTTGCCACTGAGTCAATTCCTGATTAAGAACCCACTGCTACTGAGTTAATTCTGACTCATAGCGACCCTATAGGACAGAGTAGAACTGCCCCGTAGGGTTTCCAAGGTTGTGAATCTTTATGGAAGCAGACTGCCTCATCTTTCTCCCAAGGAGCAACCTTTTGATTAGCCTCTGAATGCTTTAACCATTGTGCCACCAGAGTTTCTTAACTGACTAAAACAAAACAAAACCATTGCCATCAAGTCAATTCCAACTCATAGTGACCCCCATTGGGTTTCCAAGGCTGTAAATATTTATGGAAGAAGATTGACTCATCTTCCTCCTGTGGAGCAGCTGGTGGGTTTGAACCACTGACCTTCTGGTTAGTTGTCAAATGCCTTAACTACTCACTATAAATTAGCACTCTCTTAACACTCTCTATACAAGGCCCCATTTTGATTTCTTCTTAGCACCTGCTAACTAATTGATAGTTGTTTATTTCTTGTCCCTCTCCTTGGGGGTGGAAGGTCATGGACAAGGGCATTTGTCCTGTTTATTGCTATGTTCTCAGCATCTAGAACAGTCTGCCATAAATAAGCAATCCAATAAATATGTATTGAATGAACAAATGATTGAATATGTTTTCTACTGGCTATTTAAAAAATATTCTGATTTCACTTTTTTTTAAAATTTTTATTTTTGGTAGCCAGGAAGATAGAATTAATGTTTGTGCAATTAATGTTTATGCATTTTTGACATTTTTTTCTCTTCCTTTGCTGTTCTGTCTTCTAGTTGAATTCTTTCAAAGGAAGAGAAAAAAACAGCCTTCTAATTCTCAAATTCTTATGATGTGACTGTTTCGATCTGTCTACTGCTTGCCATGTGGATGTCTGAACTGGTGCAACCTAGTCACAAAAGCAATTAACAGGTGGGAAAATTGGCTCCTAACAGCTGCTTCAGTCCTGCTTGAGTTGGCCTCTCCCCCAAGGGACCGTCACTGTCAACCTAGCAAAATGAAAATGCCTTCCCATAAACGTCCCCCCCCCCCCGGGATTACAGAACAGAAATAAATTCTAGGTTTATAAAATGAGTTAAAATTTGTCAACAGAATATAAAGAACAATGACCTGGTGCTTAAATTTGAATTCTGAGGCAAGGGAATTGTTTATTTTCAGAAGAGATGACACTGAAACTGGCATTTTTAGTTCTATTGATGTAACTTTATTATGCCAAAGGGGTAGATTTAATAACTATTTGTTGATGTTGGTGAGGGCAGTGACAATTCTATAAAATATAATTTTGACCCTCAAAAATTGGTGTGTGGCATAGTCTTTGAGTACTTGTCCCTTCAATTACGTCTGTACAAAGGGGAAGGCATTTTTTAAATGAATCTGTTTGATTTCCTTTCCTTTTCATTCCCCAGTTGTTAATTCAGTCAGTAAGGATTCCATTTGACCATAATAGGCCTTAACTACTATTATGTGTCATAATCAGTGAACTACTATTATGTGTCATAATCAGTGTATCCATGCAGTCTTTTAAGAATGTATTAAATGAGTTTTATATTAGCAGTATTCCAGTTTGGGGTTTCATATTGACAAGTGCTTCAGTGATACCAAACATTATATTGGTCTGCTTTGATCCTGTTTTGATGTTTTATTAGTTTCCATAGCTGAGCTAACTGTGAAATGTGCTTCCTTTGGAAGTTGTCTTCTTATCAATAGACCCTAACTCCCCTGCTGTGAACTTCTGGGACTTTATGAAACTCAATGAGTTAGTTCCATTACATTCTGCTTTAAATATTTTATGTAATAAGAGAAGCTTCATGTACAATGAGGGTATTAACTTAGAGTTTAGATGAGTGACATATGCCTTTAAAAGTTATCCAATTATCAGTTGGTGGTTAACATTAAATTCATTGCTTTCTTTCACCTTTTATCTAAATATGTCATATTATATGATAGTGTTTTAGAAGTTTTAAACTTTAACATTAACAACATTTTGTATATTGTAGCTATTTCTCCAACTTGGTTATTTTAAACTGTCAGCATTGTTTTTAAGGATTAGAGGATCTATTTTTTGCCATAAGGAAGAACATTGATTTTATTTTATTTAACTTTTTGTTGTGATTTGGGCAAAAGCTTGCAGAGCAAATTGGTTTTCCATGGAAAAATTCATGTTTTGTGACGTTGATTACAATCCCCACAATGTAACAGCACTCTTTCCACTTCCTTCCTGTGTTTACTATTTCCGGTCATCTTCTTTTGTATCCCTTCCTGGCTTCTGAGCTTTATCCCTGGGCAAATGGTGTCCTTTTGATCTTGTATGGTTGATTGTTCTAAAGACTGCATATTTTTATGATTTTGAGTTTTTTTCCACATTTTTCTCCCACTGTCTGCATCCAGGGCCATAAATTGTGATTTTTTTCAGGGCAGTTGGCAGTGGAAACAAGGTAGCACCTAGTTCTTCTGTTTTCAAGGTCATGTGATCCATTAGTCCTTTGGACTCATTGTTTCCTTTCATCTTTGATTTTCTTTTTTTTTAATTATTATTATTTTTTTTTATTGTGATTTGGGTGAAAGTTTACAGAGCAAATTCACTTTCCATATAGCAATTCACATACATGTTGTCTGATGACACTGACAGTTCACCCCAATGCAACATCTCCCCTCCCTCTTCCTCTCAATAGTTAACCTCTTCCCTGTGTCCATCCCTCCATGCACTCTTGCCCCCTGAGCTGTCTCCCTGTGCATAAACAGCCCTTCTTTCTCCCATGATTGTTCTCTCCAAGGGATATATCTACCTCAGGTACATGTTCAACTCTTATGCCTGTCTTTTATTTGGCTGAAAGGCACTGGTGTGGGGTCAATTCCAGACCTGAAGGGCAGCTAGGGACCATAGTCTCAGTGGTTCCACCAGGCTCTGTCAGACCAGCAAACCTGGTCTCCCTTTTTTTTTTCCCCCAAATGATTTTGAGTTTTGTTCTACATTGTTCTCCCTCTCTATCCAGGATCTCAAATAGATTCCCCTCTGAGTGGTTGACAGTGGTAGCCGGGCAGCATCTAGTTCTTCTGGTCTCATAGTCGTATAGGCTGAGGATCGCATGGTGTACCAGTCATGAGGACTAATTGTTTCCATGAATCTTTGGTTTTCTTCATTCTTATTTGCTCTGGATGAGGAGAGACCCATTGTTGCATCTAGATGGCTGCTTGCAAGCTTTTAAGATCCCAGTCACTACTCGCCAAAGTAGGAGCTGGAACAATGTTTTGTGTAGTACGTTATGCCAGTTGAGCTTGATGTCCCCTGTGACGATGGTCCCGAGCCCACAGGTTCAACTAGTCGGTCCCTCTGGGTAGCTGGCTGTGACCAAGAAGTGACTACAGTCTTGTCCCTTGTCAGCTCTACTATATCCCTGGGAGTTCTTACAGAACATACATATACACTTGTAGAACCATTGTCTGCCAGCCCTATGCATGGTCTTGGGTACACTTCCTGCTACAGCATCTTTGATTTTCTTCACTCTTCTTTGCTCCAAATGGGGAGAGACCAATAGTTGCACCTTAGATGGCTGCCTACAAACTTTTAAGACACCAGTCACTACTAAGCAAAGCAATATATAGAACACTGCCCTTGTGGACTAAGTTATTCTAATTGACCTTGATATCCCCTGAGACTATGGTCAAGTTCCAATGCCTGGTGACCCATTCCCTTGAGGTGTTTGGTTATGGCTAAGAAATTTTCATAACTTTACTCCCTGTCAGCTCCACTATATTTATGGATGTATTTGCAGTACATATAAATAGCCACACACTGCTATCAAGTTGATTCCAATTCATAGAGACCCTGTGGGACGGAGTAGAACTGTCCCGTAGCGTTTCCAAGGCTGTTAATCTTTATGAAAGTGACTATCTCATCTTTCTCCTACAGAGCGGGTGGTGGGTTCAAACCACTGGCTTTTTGGTTAGTAGCCAAATGCTTTAAACACTGCACCAGCAGAGCTCCTTACATATAAATACATACATAGAAGTATCTTCTGACAAACCTATATGTATTCATGAGTATAGTCCCATTCACTTTCCCACTCCTGTTCGGCATATGTGTCTATGTATGTGTCCACTCAGAGAGGTCTGGTGATGTCATGCCTAAGGGATTTTACTGCTAACAGAAGGTTGACAGTTAAAACACACCAGCCACTCCTCAGAAGGACGATTGGGCGATCTACTTCCATAGTGATAATGCCTCAGAAACCAAAGGAGAAACCGCCATGAGTCAGATCCAACTTGACGGCATTGTGTTCGGTTTTGGTTTTTACGTATCCACTTGTAGATTATTATTATTACTCTTATTGTAGGATTGTGTATCTAACAGTATCTATTGTCTTTAATTCTTATATTCCTCTCACTGTCTTTCTTTGCCTTGATCATTTTGTGTTCACCTCCCCCTTACTGTATATTGCTTTCCCCTTCACCCAAGGTAATATGTGTGTACCT
>NW_006921820.1:1361458-1379634 GCF_000298275.1 Orycteropus afer afer | reverse complement strand
TTCCTTCTGAGGAGTGGCTGGTGGGTTTGAACTGCCAGCCTTCTGGTTAGCAGTCAAGTGCTTTAGCCACTATGCTACCAGAGCTCCTAGTGTGCTCCTTAGAATAGTTAATTATATGAGACCAAAAGCTCAATATCTTCCAGAGACCAAAGAATATAGGGAACGACAGGGAGAGTTGATGAATGGATACAGGAAACCCAGGGAGGAAATAGGGAGAGTGCTGACACATTGCAGGGATTGCAACCAATGTCATGAATTAATTTGTATATAAATTATTGGTTGGAGAACTAAGTTGCTATGTAAACTTTTTCCTAAAGCACAATAAAATGTTAAAAAAAAAAAAGCTACTATATTATGGTATGTAGAGGCTTACTAAGTTGGTTCTAAAGAGCTATTATTTTCTTTTGGGGGGTCTTTTAGAATGCACATACAAGTGATACTAGATCATTTATATCGTGTTCCTCAGCTACCATGTTAAGGATATTAGCAAAAGCTTAGAAAGACCTAATTATTTAAATGTGCTGCTAGTTGGAAAGTATTCTCTTTGTAGATTTCATTCTGGGGGCTCTTTTTAACTTCTGGATTTTCTTTACTGTAAGTTTCAGCTTCTGGAACAGAACATCATTTATAGTTAAATCAAAAGACCTGTACAGTCTTAGGTAGAGGTATAGTTGTAGCTCCCTCCCCCACCATGAGAGATTGACTTGACTTTGCTTGAAGAGGGGTGGGAGGTGAATCTAATAATTTATGCTGATGCATGCAGCAATTTCATCCAGTAAAAGCGGAAGCTGTCAGATCTTTGCAGAATTTTCTGTGGCCTAAATTATATCTGCACCACACAGGCTTGCAGACTTTAGGAGAAGGCTACTCTCCATTGTCTGATATGTTAATTGTGCATGCTAACCTGTCACTGCTGATTTTGGTTATCATTGCCCATTTTATATCTGTTCCTGATGTATATAGTTTTATTCAAGTAGCAAAAATAGCTTGAATTTCTGCCATTTTACACATTTGAAAAATAATAATATCCTACACACACACACCCCACATCATGTATTACAGGTTTCAGAAAGCTGTATAATGGCACTTCCAATCCAGATTATTTTTCTGTCAACATCCTGAAAAATATATTATATTGTAAAGCATCATTGGCAGATTCAGTTGTAATTTAATGAGAACAGACTGATATGCCAAGGGAATTGATTTTTAAGTTCCTGTTCTTCTTGCTCAGCTCTACTGAATGAAATACTAAAGGCCTTTCTCCCCCTTGTGTCCTTTTCAAGGATGAAATGTGTTCCAGATATTTTCTGCCCACCATTTCTAGTAAGGCCTTTCTCCCCCTTGTGTCCTTTTCAAGGATGAAATGTGTTCCAGATATTTTCTGCCCACCATTTCTAGTAAAACTATTTTCATAACTATACTATTTATTTCTAATAGAGAGGTGCTAATAAATGACCTTATTCCTACTGGTTTTTCTAGAGTTCATTTTTGCACGATGTTGTGGCTTTAGATGTCATTTCATTCACAGGATTAGTTTGTGGTGAGTGTATTGTAACGTGGTCCCTAAGGCAAGGATGCAAATTAAAACTGAGTTGGTGTAGAGTCTCTGTGCAAGACTCTTATGTCTCCTGGTTGGGTTTTATGTTCAGGGTCTTCGTATGACAGGATGATGTACTCAGATTAATCTGAGGATGATGTACAGATCAATTAATTTCAGACATGTCATTAAATTCTCATTTTGGTCATGCAGTTACTTCAGATTATTGATGATAACCTTCAGTGATGATTCTTCCTTGATTTTTTAAAATAAATATTAATTGAATTTTTTTCTCTTGAATAAATATTCCTTGCCCCTTTTAAAATAAACTATATTGGTTTTGTCATAGTGTACTTAGAACAGTTTTTGTTGTTGTTGTTGTTTGTTTTTTAAAGTGGAGTCCTTATGATTACATTGTTTTGTTCCAGTGAGTTCATTTGGACTTGCTACCTCTGGAACTTCAGGGGCACAGAGAGAATATAATCATGCTTCTCACTGATGGCATCCTGAAGGCGAGGCCCACCTCTGTATTAATTACTTTGCTATCTTTTTCTGTCTCATTTCCCCTCTCTACCCATTTTGCATCCTCCCATAAGCACCCATTCTAATCTATTTATTATGTGTATTTAGACCTTGTGTATCTTTGGAAAATGTTTAGTGTTTTCTGTGTATATAAGTTTTTAATTTTCATATATGGCAGTAGGCTATTGTTTTGGTCTTCTAGTGCTGCTCTAACAGAAAATACCACAAACGCGAATGGCTCTCACAAACAGGAATTTATTCTCTTACAATTTAGGAGGTGGAAATCTGAGTTCAAAGTGCCAAGCTCTAGGAGCTAGGTGAAAGCCCCTTGACTTTGGGCTTCATCTCTGCCCCTTGGTCCTGGCCCACTGAAGTTGGAGGCTTTTCTTAACTCAGGCAGCTGCTGTCTGCTAAGGCTGGCAAACCCAAGATCAACAAGTAAAAAGGCACAGTCCCAAGATTATCAAATAACATGGCAGGCCACTAGTTCAAGTCTAGAAAAAGTCCAGAATTGGCAGGGCATGTCAGGCTGCTGAATGAAGACTCACTTGGCTACATGCAGGGTCCAAGCTTGCCAAAAAGCTGCAGATACCTTTCTCAAAACTTCTCCTTGTATACTTAAAGTAGACCATGTCCCTGAGGCAGCTACTCAGCTGCTCCAGTAGATTTCATCATGGAACTGATTACCAGTCTCATTTTGGGGAATAACTACATCCAGCTGCCCAGCCACTGAAAACCAAGCCCAGCCAAGTTGACATACAACCTTGTCTACCGCAGCCATAGATCCCGTTTTGTTTATTCTTTTTATATTTTCATTCAACCCTGTATTTAAAAGATCGATCCTGTTGCTGTATGTGAATTTGGTTCATTATTCTTCACTGCTGTAGTGTATTCTGTCATACTCTTATTCACACATACTACACAGCCATGTTATTTATAACATCCCCTGCCAATGACACTTGAGTGTATTCAACTCTCTGTACCATAAGAAATGTGGCAAATATAAGTATTATCTTATACAGATATATATTTGTTTTGGTTACTTTGTGCTGCTCTAACAGAAAATACCATAAATGGAATGGCTTTAACAAACAGGAGTTTATTCCCTTACAGTTTTAGAGGCTAGAAGTCTGAGTTCAAAGTGCTAGACTCTAGGGGCTGGGTGAAAGCCCCTTGACCTTGGGCTTTAGCTCTGCCTCTTGCTTCTGGATCACTGAAGTTGGAAGCTTTCTTCACTCAGGCAGCTGCTGGCTGCTGAGGCTAACAAGCCCAAGGTCGACAAATAAAATGGCACAGTCCCAGTATTACCTCATGACACGGTAGACCACTAGTTCAAGTTCAGAGACAGTCCCAAGATTGCCAGGAAATATGGCAGGCTGCTAAATGAAGGCTTGGCTACATGCAGGGCCCAAGTGCTCCAAAAAGCTGCAGACCTTTCTCAACGCTTCTCCTTATATACTGGAAACAGACCACATCCCTAAGGCAGCTACTCAGCTGCTCTAGTAGATTCCACCAGGAGCAGGCCCAGCCAAGTTGACACATAACCTTAACTATCACAATATTTAAGAGTAGGATTGCTGGATTGTTAGATATTCAGAGAGTTTACTAACTACTGCCAGATCACTCCGTAGAATAACTTGTTTGTTGTGGATTCTTCCAACTCATAGTGACCCCATATGACAGAGTAGAACTGCCCCATAGGATTTTCTCAGCTGTAATCTTTACCAAAGCAGGTTGCCAAGTCTTTCTCCTTTGGAGCTGCTTGGTAGGTTTGGGCCAGCAGCCTTTCAGTTAGCAGCTGAGCACTTAACCATTTGTGCCACCAGGGCACCTTGCAGAACCATTAGACACTTTGTATCCCCGTCAGTAGTACATGAGGATTAATAGACTCCATTTTCTATGTAAACAGCTGAGCAACCAAGTTGAATTGAAGAAGTGAGACAGAACCAAAGTAGGTTACTATCAACCCTCCACCCAAAGGGACTTAACGCTTGTTTCACAAAGTTGCTTTGGCTCCCAGTAGCCAAACCAAACTCTTAGCAACCTCCATAGCGTTTACAAGGTTGTAAGTCTTTACAGAAGCATACTGTCTCATCTTCCTCCTGTGGAGCAGCTGGTGGGTTTGAACCACTGACCTTTGGTTAGCAGCCCAACAACTTAACTACAGCACCATCAGACCTCCTTGGTTCCTTGTATATAAAGGGAACTTTCTGGTAAGAAAATAGGACAGTGAGCACTTGTTGCTGAACAACAAACCCCACCAGCCTTGTGGTCAGTTCAGCTCATCAGTCTTTGATTGATTAGCTTCTTTGTGCTCAGCCTGGTTCTTGGAATGTGAATATGAATGAGACAGACTCTCTATCCCTGAAGCTCTTTGGTTGTAGGGCAAATGGGTGAAGGACCCTATGCTCATTTGTCTTTTGGGAGACCTCTTTGTTTCATTTCTGAGAAGTTGGCAGTGGTCGTACAGCCTTTCATGAACTTATTAGTTCACTGTTACTCTTCCAACTGTGCTTTCTAAAATTAAGGCTTAACACTAACTGTGATCACTAAGGATCCCACCGGTCAGTCCATCTAGTAATGCCTACCCTAGTAAAAGATCCCCAGAAAGGGATGTTGTTAGTGTGACATTGGTATCCTGACCTGTGTTGACGGTAGTAGGAGGAGTGGCATAATGTTAAGCCACTTCTAATTGTTGAAATGGAAATCAGAAAATATGATCTAGAAGCATGGATTAAAAGTAGTAAGAGGCAACATGACATATAATGGCAAGAATATAGATAATAGTATTGGGCAAAATGGCAGCAAAAATAGTTTTAGGGGAGCTGTTACATTGTGGTGAATTGTAGTCAGTGTCATGAGACAAAGTCCATGTGAACTGCTGTATGGAAAGTGAATTTGCTCTGTAAACTTTCACCCAAATCACAAGGAAAAAAAAGTTTTAATCTTTACCCATTTAAATTCCCACTGAAAAGACCAACAGATAAATAAATGAAGAGGGGGAAAATCTGGATATGGATATGTGTTGAAAGGTTGACCTTGGTGTCACCCACAAACCAAAAAATCCAGAATAAATTTTGTTAAGTAACATTGCTGATAGGCCTGGAATGAAAGAAATAATTGAGGAATGTGTTCTGGTTACCTAGTACCACTCTGACAGGAAAATGGGATGGCTTGACAAACAGGAGTTTGTTTATTCTCTTAGAGTTCAGGAGGCTAGAAGTCCAAGTTCAAAGTGCCAGGCTCTAGGGGCTGGGTGAAAGCTCCTCGACCTTGGGCTTCAGCTTTGCCTTTTGCTCCCAGCCCACTGAAGCTAGAGGCATCTCTTCCCAGGCAGCTACTGGCTGCTGAGGCTAACAAGCCCAAGATTGACAAATAAAATTTACCAAATCACACGGCAGGCCATTAATTCAAGTCCATTGAAAGTCCCAAGGTCAGCAGAGCATGGCAGGCTGCTGAACAATGACACGGCTATATGCGGGGTTCAAGCGTGCCATAAGCTAGAGACCATTCCCATAGCTGCTTCTTTTGTAGGAGAAGCAGACCACTTCAGCTGCTTGTGGTAGAGCCCACCATGGAGATTATTGCCAGTCTCATCATGGGGAATAACTACCACCAGCTGCCCAGCTACTCAACCAGGCCCAACCAAGTTGACATACAACTTTAACTACCACTGAATGACCCTCAGGAAAGCCTTTTTAAGAATGTACCCTCAACTTGGGAGGGGTACGATCTTGATGAGCGGCCCTACAAGGCATACCATTTAAATTTTTCTCTTGCCTCTTGGACCAGAAGCATTGATACTTTGTAAACAGTGTTTGTAATTCCAGAGTTTGTTCCCAGTACCTCCCTGGGAGGAGCCTTTCCACATAGATGGCCTAGTCCCTAAATTCCAGCTACTAACACCCCTGTCTCAAATCCTGTCCAGATTGGTGGATCTCCTAAACTAGCAATCTATTGAAATTTTTGTCCCCAAAAGATTCAAACAGTCATTAAAGCTGAAAAATATGTATATGGAGATCAGCTATGAAAAGCTATCTGATTGACAGAAAGGATTCTGTGGGGAAGAAGATATAGTTGCCAAATTGAAAATCTGCTACGGGTGCAGTGAATAGCATATTACATAAGGCAGAAAGACAAACTTGTGAAATCTTTTCCAAACTATACAAGCAGAAGATGGGAAAATGAAGGTAATGAAAAAAGATAAAAGGAATATAAATTAGGAGACAATGTGCAAGTAGTAGGAGTATCAAAAAGAGAGATAGGATAGATATCATTCAAAGAAGTAATAGAAGAAAACATTGCTGGCCTCATATTGAAACAAAAAGAAGTATGAAAAACATATTTGGAGAGTCAGCTTATCATTTCTCTTCCATGAAAGCAGAGACTGCTTAAGTCATGAGTGGAAGAGATGCTGAATAAATCCTTCTAAATATTTCCCACTTCTGAGGAATGAAGACAAACAGGTACAACAAGCTAGAAAGCCACCCAAGTGGGCAAATGTCTTCCTGGAATAAAGTGTAGTCAGGGCCAGAAAGGCTGGTCCTGATGGGTACAGTGATTTCAAAAGAGAAGACTAAATTATCATTATTCATATGTGATATTACCTACCTAAAAATGTAAGAAAATTACCTGAAATCCTATTTAAACTAATATTAAGTTATATTGTTGGTTACAAACTAAATATACTGGAATCAACTTTTTATATCCTAGCAGTAACTAGTTAGAAACTATGGTTTTGTTGTTATGTTCCATTGAGTCAGCCCTGACTCATAGCGATCCCTTCTTGGGTTTTTGAGGCGGTATTACTATGGAAATAGATTGCCCAACTTTCCTTCTGAGGAGTGGCTGGTGGGTTTGAACCACCAGCCTTCTGGTTAGCAGTCAAGCACCTTAGGAACTATGCTACTAGAGGGGGGGAAAAAAAAACCGACATAATATTTAGAAGGAAACCAACAAATACACAGAACTTATTTAAAGAAAACTGTTAGTTTTACAGCAGAACTTGAGTAAGTAGAGAGTTTAAACGTGTTTGAGATTAGGAAGATTCAGTATTATATGGATTCTTCCCAAATCTATGGATTTAATGAAATTCCAATCAAAGTCCTAACCAACGTTTTTGAGTCAGAAGTGCAAGAGATTAGAGGAGCTTAACAAAATTTTTCTGAAATTGATCTAGAAGAATAAGATTAAAAGAAAATTTCTGAATAGTGAAGTTAATAAGTTAGAATTACATTACCATGTATTAGAAAATTTTTATTACCCTGCAATAATTAAAACATGTGATAATGACTAAGGATAGAACACACTTAGTCAGAAGTAAAAGACAGGGTGATGATAATGTCATTTCAGTTCATTAGTGGAAAGAATGTAAGAAGTTCACACACACACACACACACACACACACACACAGATCAAGGAGCCCTGGTGGTGCAAATGGTTAAATGCTAAGCTGTTAACTGAAAGGTTGGTGGTTCAGACATACCTAGCTGCTCTGTGGAAACACACCTAGCGATGTGTTTCTTTAAAGATTATAGTCAAGAATACCCAATGGGGCAGTTGTTTTCTGTCACATGGGGTCACTATGAATTGAAAGCGACTCAAAGGCATCTAATAAAGTGTATGTGTATTTATTTATATTTGTGTGTATATACACACACACACACACGTATAGAGTACATCTGTAATGAAATGTTTTGTGACAATTAGGAATGCATTCTATGGTAATTGTTGTTGTTAGGTATCTTCCAGTTGGCTCTGACTCATAACAACCCTACGTACAACAGAAGTAAACACTGCCCAGTCTTGCACCAGCCTCACAATGCTTGCTATAGTTGAGCCCATTGTTGCAACCTTTGTGTCAATCCATCTCGTTAGATTGGCTTTTCCCTTTTTTGCTGACCCTCCACTTTACCAAGCATCACTCATCTGTCAGTTTGTCATACTGTGGTGGCTTGTGTGTTGCTTTGAGACTGGAGGCTATGCCACTGGTATTTCAAATACCAGCAAGGTCGTAACCCATGGTGGACAAGTTTCAGCAGAGCTTCCAGACTAAGACTCAGAGAAGGAAGGGGCCATCCACTTCTCAAAGAACTGGCCAGTGAAAACCTTATGAAGAGCAGTGAAACACTGTCCGATATATTCCATGGTAATAGTAAATGACAAATGCAGATTATAAAAATCTAGATACACTCTGATCCTAGTTACTCATTTCATTATTCATCCATTTACTCACAAATATTTTGTGGGTGCCAGTTGCATCCCAGGATTGTTTTAGACCCTAGAGATAGATATAGCAATGAATGGGGGTTAAAGGAGAAAAACACAGACTACTTCTTTGCCCTCATGGAACTTATATTAGAGAGACAAAACAATAAATGATTTGGTAAATTCTATGTAGAAAAATAAAATAATGTAAGAGTGATACATAGTACCAGGGAAGGAGAAGGGAAGATTGCTGAAATGGTTCAGGGAAAATTTCTCTTAATAGTGACTTTTGAATAGAGACCTGAAAAAAGGTAGGGATGAAGGAAGCAATATTAATAGCTGGAAATAGCATATTCCTGGTGGAGGGAACTACAAATCTTGAAGTAGGGTTGCATGTGTGTTCCAGAAAGAACAAGGAGGTCAGCATAGCAGACACAGATCAATGTCAGAGGGAGTGAGTAGGAAATAAAGTGATAGCAAAAGAGGTTGGGGTTGAAAATGTAAAGCTTTGTAGGTCATTGAAAGGAGCCCTGGTGGTACAGTGATTAAGTGCTCAGCTGCTCACTGAAAAGTTCAGCATACCAGGTTCAAACCCACTAGCCACTCTTCAGGAAAAAGATGTGGCAGTCTGCTTCTATAGAGATTTACAGCCTTGAAACTCCTGTGAGACATTTCTGCTTTGTCTTGTAGGGTCGCTGTAAGTTGGAACTGAGTCTTTGACAACAGATTTTGGGTTTTTTTTTTTTTTGGTAGGTCATTGAAAGGAATTTGACCTTTACTCTGAGAAGAGATGGGAAGCTGTGGTAAGGTTTTGAGCAGAGGAATGAAATATGACTGACATTTAGAAAACCACTTTGGCTGTTTTGTAGAGAATACAGGCATAGGTCGGTGCTTTGCAGACCGCTGTTGTTGTTGTTGTTATGTGCCATCGAGTCGGCCCCAACTCATAGCGACCTCTCCTTGGGTTTCCGAGGCAGTATCACTTCGGAAGTAGGATTGCCCAACCTTCCTTCCGAGGAGTGGCTGGTGGGTTTGAACCGCCAGCCTTCTGGTTAGCAGTCAAGTGCCTTAGGCACTATGCTACCAGAGCTCCCTACAGTGGAGCAAATGTCACAATAAACTGAGTCACATGAATTTTTGGTTTCCCAGTGCATATAAAAATTATGTTTATACTATACTGTAATCTATTAAGTATGCAATAACATTATGAAAAATTTGAAATATTATGAGCTTAATCAAAATGTGACACAGACATGTAGTGAGCATATGCCGTTGGAAAAATGGTGCCAGTAGACTTGCTCAATACAACGTTGTCACAACCTTCAATTTGTTAAAAAACACAGTATCTGCAAAGTGCAATAAAGTGAAGTAAAATAAAAAGAGGTGTGCCTATAGACTGGAAAGGAGGAGAGAGGGAAGCATGGAGATAATTTACGAGGCTACCGTAGTAATCTTGTCAAGAGATGATGGTAGCTAGTTACCAGTAAGGTAGCAGATGTCAAGTGGTTAGATTCTGGATTTGCAACACATCCTGCACACCGTTACTAGAAGGAAATAATTAAATACATACATCAATATGTCAGTAACAGTTATCTCTGTTAGGTGGGATTGCTGGCAGTTTGTGATATTTTGATACAAACCTGTAATTTAAAACTTTATATAACTATTATTTATAAAATCAGAAAAAGACATTGAAAGGACTTCATTTTTTTTTTTTTTCCTGATCAAAGTATAGTATGCATTTTAAAATTTAAGGGTTACATTTCTTTCCTTTTAGTGCTAGGCATTCCCTTCATCTCATAATTCAGACTGTGAGTAGACTCAGCCATTAAATTATTAAGAACCAAAATGTTAGCCAATCAACTAGTGGAATTGACTGTGGAAGGAAATTACTCTGCTCCCTCCTGCAAGCTAGAGAGGACGGTATTCAGCATTTTCTCTCTGTCATTCTTGTTTTTCTTTGTGAAGTAAACTTTAGAAACATGATATGGTATGTATCTTTGATCAACTTATTGCTGTAAGGCTATATCTTGATTTATGTGTTCTGCTATTCTTGTTGTTGTTGTTGTGATGTGCCGTCGAGTCGGCCCCAACTCATAGCGACCCCTCCTTGGGTTTCCGAGGCAGTATCACTACGGAAGTAGATTGCCCAACCTTCCTTCCTAGGAGTGGCTGGTGGGTTTGAACTGCCAGCCTTCTGGTTAGCAGTCAAATGCCTTAAGCACTATGCTACCAGAGCTCCTCTGATATTCTCAACTCATCACTAATGCACAATAACTCCGAGATGAAAAACTACCATAGAGTTCAATAGAATGGGTATATCTAGGTCATCCTGCTAATGAATGTTAGTTGTGTTTTGCCTACTGCCTGAAAATCATGTATATCATTGGAATACACTATGATTCTTCTCCTTAGTTTTCTCCTTTTCACCTCTCTGATTTCCTTGATTATACTAAACATTAGGATACTTAAAAACCAACTCAGTCTAACCTAGGTGATAGGTACTGTGATCCAGAGTGTTCTGGTTGACAGAGATAAAAATAAAGGCTGGAAATTCAGAATTTGCTATAGATAATCTAAAATTGATTGAATTCCTAAACAACAAAGCAACAAAACTCTTCATTATCTGGAAGCGAAACTTGTTTTCTGTCAATCAAGAATAGTAACCCTTGCCTTGGCTAACAGTGCTTAGACTTATAACAGTAGCTGGAAAACAGAAAGTTTAGCTTTTTACTCTCAGGAGAACAGCTGATGTGAGAAGCACACTGGCCAAGATAAAATCTTGTTTTACTTTGTATTTTGGTTACAAATCATGCCATGCTAGTAAATTGCAAATCTTTAGTAGAAGTTATTTTATAAATAACAAAATTGCTTCATGGCCTATTGGCTGGACCTCAGTCCATTAATTAAAAATAAATGTGATTTTTTTTTTTTCTTGAAATTATAGAATTATCTCAAATCTAACGTTTTAGATTCTGAAGAAATTTAATGCATGAACTGTTTTAGTAGTCTAAACCTTTAAAAAATAAATTCTTCTGAGCCACTTGCATGGTGAATAATTATTGTACTATGTTTAACATGTTTTTCTTTCTTTGCCTTATTGGCATGTAGATTTTCAATTTAGTTTTCCAATGATCAAAAACTTATTTTTGTTGTTTCTAGAACACTTGAAGTGAAAATATTTCCTTTTTTTTTTTTAAAGCAACTAGTTTTAAACTTACATTTTTTATCTTGACTATGATGCTTATAAGGAGCTCTGGTGGCACAGTGGTTAAGGCATTCATCTGCTAACCAAAAGACTGATGGTTTGAACCCACCAGCTGCTCCTCAGGAAAGAGATGAGGCAGTCTGTTTTTGTAAAGATTTACAGCTTTGGAAACCCTGTGGGACAGTTCTGTTCTGCCCTGTAGGGTTGTTATGAGTCAGAATCCACTCAGTGATGGTTTGGTTTTCTTAACTTTTCAAATATAAGTACTTTCCTATGAATTTTGTGTGGCACTGTGGAAGGAAAATAGGCTTTGCTTTACACAGACTTGGTTGACTCCTATCTCTGCTACTGAGTATATGAATAGCTATCAGAGCCCCAGTTTCCTCATCAATAAAACTACCTGCATTATAGATATATTGTGATGTGCCTAGCATTATGTCTAGTATGTGGTAACTATTACTTTCATCTCTTTCCTTTATTTTACATTTTGAATTTGGCTTATATATTGAATGGAACTTTTGGTGATTGTAAAATGGTGGGAGTAATAGTAATAATTAGCATTAAAACATATTTAACTTCAGAGACGATAATGCAAATGAAGATCAGCCCAAAGCTGATTCTTGTGAGTTGGAGGTCAAACTTCACTCTCCAATCTTTTTGCCAACTCTGGCACTAGCTGTCTCTCCTATGGCACTCTCCACTTCTTTGCTGGATTCAGTAATCTGTTGCAGTGGCCACACAGAACTCAGAACATATGGAACAGGGCACAACTCAAAATCATGATCAACAGGCTACAACTTGTGATCAGAATCAGGAAATGTGTAAGTGAAGTCTCCCTTCTTCAGTGCAGGACAGCTCTGTCAACTCCTCTTGGCCAGGCAGGCCTCCTCTCGGTCTCCTAAGGGCAAGCTCCTCTCAGCCCCCTGAGGACAGGCTTCTATTGGTCCTTCTGTCTGTTACCACTGACTCTGCTGCTGGGCCCCTTCCAGGCCTGTTGGCACCAGCTCTGCCACTGGGGCTGGCTGCTTAAATACACAAACTCCTTGTCAATTTCAAGGCATGGCACTCCCACCAGAGCCATGAATTGACTAATCTACTCCCAGTATGCCACAAAAAACTTTATTTGCACAGTAAGCTACAACTCACTTCATTTGCTTAGTCTATTAACCCATCCCTGCAAGGTGCATACCAGTCACAGGACAGGCTTCAGCCTAAGACAAAAAGTATCAAACTAGTTTGTTTACAGTTTACTCAGGAAATGTAATCAACCTTGCTAAAGTAATAAACCCTCTAGGGTAGGAAACAGGGCAAGAAACTAGGGCAAAGGTAACTAACTCCTCAGGGTTCAGGATTTTGTTAAATTTTAAGATAATTTTTATCCAAGGGTACTTTTGATGGCAGTAGAAAAAAAAAAGTGTCGAACAAAAGATGTCTCTTTGATGTCAGATCTTCAAGTATTGTTTTTTTTTCATCCTTTCTAAGGAAATTATTGTACAATTTTATAATATGTTCACACTATGTAATTGTGCCAAATTCTCTGTAAGACCCTTGTGCTAGAAGCTTTACATACATTGTTTCTAACCTTATAACTCTGTAAAGGTAAATATACTTGTTTTCCATTGAAGAGGTGCGAAAGGGGTAGGGAGGCCCCATCTTCTGACCTCCTCTAACCCTGCAAGAGGAAGACAGAATCACCATCAGTAGCCCAAGGCCTATTCCTACAGGGTGGGACATGCTGCTTCCCTCCAGCCCTTTCACCAAACGTCCTCCCACAGCCCCTACCACCTCTCTGCTGGTTTCGATAATTCACTGCAGTGGCCACACCGGACTCACAGATTATGGGGTTTATTAGGGAAGCAATAGGCTACAGTTCAAGTTCAGGAACATGCTCAGTCTCTCTCTTAGTGTGTTTCTCTCGGTGTCTCTCTCAGTCTCTCTCAGCAATGCATGTCTCTCACGTCTCCCAGCTGGCAGTGAGAGATTCCTTCTGCCTCTAGGAGGGCTCCTTTTGAGCCTGGCAGAGTGGCCAAACTAACCAATCCCAACATCAGAATTCTATACACCTGAGAAAGAGCGAATTTCCCAGAAGATTGCTTCAGTGCTACTCCCAACGGAAATACCCCAGGTGGATAACTTTAACAATCAGGAGCTACTCAGCTGCTCATGGCAAATTCCACCCAGGAGTTTACAGAGACTTATGGCTAGAAAAGCCACACTATGTAATTTACTACACTGTAAGAGGAAACTAAGGATTATACCTAGAAAGCTTTTCAGCATAATAAGCTAAACATTATGGATTAAAATCCATGTACTGTATTGTAAACTGATCTCTGCCATGTTAGTGGAGAGGGAAGGTTTCATCCATTATCAGGCATCTCCATTGGGATTGCAGAGTAGTGGTTGTCAGGAAGCCGTGAGGGAGTTGCATTATTGCTGTTATTTCTGATACTTACGCATCCTTAAAATAATTGTGTGAACTGTTGCTATTTGAGGGAGCTTTGACCAAGATTTTTCCCCCTTGTTGTGTGCCTATCAACTAATTCTTAAATCACCAAAGTGTGAGTATCTTCCTTAATTTTAAATCATTTTAACTTTGACTTTTGTAATACAATTGCATTGCATTTCCTAAACAGTATTTTTAATGACTTAATTATATCAAAAGGAAAACCTGGCATGTGTATAGACTTTTTTTAAGTTAAAACAGTTTTAGATTTTGAGGTTCACATAAAAGAATCCAACAATATCTTCTAGCTAGTTTTTACTGTTAAAAAAGAATATATAATTATAGTCTTAATTACTTTGTTATTGCTGACTTATGTTCCACTAATAATTAAAATTGGTCAATAGTTACATATGCTCATATATATAGGCTATAAAAAGGAACTTGTTTCATAATTATCTGTTTCTTATTTACATAAAATATGACTGTTTATTAAAGAAATGCAAACAGATGTTTATAAAGTACATTAGAGCCAAGTTTGAGTCTTTATCTTACTGGCATAGGAATTTATAGTGATTCATTGAGTTGTTCCTTTATTTAACTGGTTACAGTTTAAATATACTCTTGCCCCCACAATAATTTACTTAATAGCATAGTAATCTGATGAGTGTAGGAACCAGTTTGACTTAACATTCAAATATTTGATTATTCAGTTATTAAAAATCGATATACTGTTTAACACTGTGGTAGTAATCACTTGGGAACACTTTCTAGTGTAAACATTTTTGGTTATTTTCTTTCTAAAATCCTAGTTACTTGTTTTTCATCTTTTCAAAGTATAATTTGTCTAATAGTATTATTAATTTCTTGTGGAAAACAAACAGCCCCATCAGAGATGTTTGGAATTTCTTTGCACATTTTGAAGGCTTGCTTTAAATGCTTAAAATATATTCTGATGAGTATAATTTGGATGTCGTTGGTTATTGAATATATTTACTTGAGGCAAGTAATAGTGGACCTTATTGCCATTCTTTTGCCTTTCTAAATTTAATTTTTGGGGATTTTCAGAATATAGTACATGAACTAGTGCTACTGGTTTTCTTTTAACTAGCTACCTGCAGCATGAGCTCATCTGTCACCAATAATTTTTTTTTCAATACATCCCACATGCCAGGCTGCTTCCTAAAACAGAATAATTTCAATCAGAATACAGATCCTGGTTGATTCTGTGTTGCAGAAAATAAAAGACTATCAGTTTCAAAATCATGTATTACCTCAGGGAGTTGTCCTAATATTGCTAGAATATTGGATCCAGGAACCTAGAGTGACTTTTTTTTCTTCTCTTAGCTTACGTTACCAGTTGGAAAGTTTCTGAGGATGAGGGAGATGTTCCCTACATTTAGGGAATGCTGTCATCAGAGGGAAAGTATAGATTGAAACAAGGAGAGGGTCTTGAAACAGTGTTTTCTAGTCCTACAGGAGCTCTGGTAGCATAGTGCCTAAGGCACTTGACTGCTAACCAGGAGGCTGGCGGTTCAAACCCACCAGCCACTCCTCTGAAGGAAGGTTGGGCAATCCTACTTCTGTAGTGATAACTGCCTCGGAAACCCAAGGAGGGGTCGCTAGGAGTCAGGCCTACTCTATGGCAAATAACAACAACAGTTCAGTTATGCCAGGAGAGAATGTGAATTAGTTTTTATTCTTATGAAGTGGGTGTAACTTTGTTTTCAAATGCTTCTGGCATTTCTCTTTCTATTGGAGATATTTTGTGTCCTTTATTTCTCCTAATTTAAAATTTCTGTGTTTTCTCATCTATTTGAAAGGTTGTAAGTCCAGTGTGTTGTGGTTGTGATCAGAAGACGATAGTTGGACGTGTTTAATACTTAACGTTTTAGAGAGTCGTCTGTATCAAAGTTAATAGGTCATTAATGTTGGAGTTCATTATGTTATTCCTTAAAACCCAAAGATGAGTCTCTGTGTGGTAGGAGGGAAACTAGGAGAGGAAAGGGAGTTGGGGAAACTTAAGTGCTTGAGATAGATGGCTTAAATGGCTTTAGCAAGTGGGGGAGATTTTTATCTCTTAGAGTCTCTGGAGAATATTTTGAGATCAAATTTCTCTCACCATTTAGAACATTAATAGACAAATTCAAAGTATATAGTGTTAGAAAGTAAAGTTAGATTTAGTCTGTGTTTATAGTTGGGTTTTTTTTTTTTTTTTTAATTATAGTTTGTGTCAGCTTTCTGTGTTATATTCATAACCATAAACTTTTATTTGTAACCATTTATTTTTTATCCTTATCCATTCTTCAAAACTAATTTAAGTTCAAGTATCTCAACCAAAATTTATGAGCTAAAATCTTAGAGAATCTTAGTTACTGAGAGGAAGAGGCATTAAAAAAAAAAAAGCAGTGGGTAAGGCCACAGCTGGGTTTTCAGATCCCAGTTAGAAAAATCAACTTTATAAGCTGAGAAGATTTGATCTGTATATTATTTAGAGAAAATTAATCCAAAGACCATATAAACATCTTTTTAAAAACAGTTCCAAAATAGAAAGGTAGGATTTCCTCTTGAGAACTTTAATTTGCCCAGAAAATGTAGACTGTACAAGCAGGTTAACTGCTTCTTGCTCTTCGGTGGCCCTATCACTGCTTGTTTTTCCTTACTATATCAAAGTGCTTGACAGCTCAGCTCCAACTATTTCGATAGTCACACTAAGAGAAGGGCTTTCAGAGAATGTATTCTGTCTGATTTTGTTTCATACTATCTTCAGATTCACTCTCCTTGGAACCTGGAACTGAATTCAATTTGATACATCACTGCTCCACAATAAATTGTCTCACAGATAGAAGTGGGGGGGGGGAGGAAAAAAAGTTTCAGGATGTGACTCCATGGATTTTGGGTACCATATTAAGAATTATTTTAACCAGTATGAAAAATACACTATGGGTCAATTTAACGATGAATTTCTCAGCAAACATTTATTGAGCTCATATTCTATAACCAGATACCACACTAGATTCTGGGAGTATAGGAATAAATAAGACTTGATTCTTGCCCTTGGGGAGTTCATCATCAGCCTCTAAAGTGTTAAACTTTGGCACAAAGAAATGAGAAGTTTAGCTGTCTGGTCTAGATAAGTCATTTAACTCCTGGATATGAAAAATAACAAACTGTAGAGTTAAAACACAAATCATTGCTGTTCTGTTTTATTTGTACTAGAACATTTTAGAAAACAGAATTCTAGTAAACAGTGAAATTATTGCCTCTTCTCTACTAGGGTTTGCAGTGATTATTAAATGTTTTAATAAACATTCTCCAGGGCCTACTATGTGCAAGCAGTGTGCTCAACAATAGGGACAGAGCATTTTATTCTTAAGGAGGTCAGTGAGACAGCTATAAGTACAAATGATTATTGTATGGTAATGTAAATATTTTATTATCAAATTCTGAACCAAGTGATTTCAAAGTAGTTTATCTTGGTAGTAGCGACACTAGAGAATAAAGAGAGGTGCTAGGGGACGGAGGGCAAAACTCACAGATGATTTAGGAAAGCAGCCATTCCTGCCTAGGAGAATCTTTCAAAAACGTTTTTCTTTTACGTCAAATGCCAGCAATTTCAATGAAGATCACTAAGAGAAAAATAAAAATCTATTATAAAGCATGAGAATACTTTTATTACAAAGAAGGCATTTTGGTAATCATAATAAAACCTCCTATGTTGGACCTTTTTTGTAGTTGACACTTTAACTGTATTTTGCATTGGGAGCAAATGAAGTGAGGCAAAAAGTGAAGGATCATCCATAGTGTTCCTGCCCGAAATGACAATTAGAGCAGTTTTTCCTGCTCTAATTGGGTGCACCTATAATTTGTCATTGTAAGACCTATAATATTAGGACAAATGATCTTGTAAGGTAGAACTAGGGTCAGAATACCCAGTAAGCAAGGTAAGCATGGGCTACTTTTGCTTACTTAGTAATCTATAGTGAACAGTTTCACATGAGTTTCAGTACTCTGTGCCTGTCATGGATTGTAAATTTAAAGAGAGACTTTGATATTGTAGGAAGGTGCTTTGGAGTTGGGAGAGCCACAGATACCAGCTAAACCTAGCAGTACAAGGCTTTGATGTGGTGAAAATGAAATTGTTCTCTACAAATTAGTAAAGAAGCACACACCAACAGCAGAAGAGAAGCCAGATGATTGGGACCTTCTAAAAATTAAATTTTTATGTGCTTCCAAAGACTTCTCCAAAAGAGTCAAAAGAG
>NW_006921820.1:1358347-1359468 GCF_000298275.1 Orycteropus afer afer | reverse complement strand
ACAAAGTATATGTGAACTGCTGTATGAAAAGTGAATTTACTCTGTAAATCTTCACCCAAATCAAAATAAAATTTAAAAATAAATAAATAAATAAATAAATAAATAAAAAGTAAGTAAGCACAAGTAAGCATGTGCTTACCTTGATTATTAGGTAATCTGACATTGGTTAGGAGAGAGACAGATGCCAGCCATGCTTAGCAATAGAATCTTTGATGTGATGAAAAACTGAAATTGTGCACTACAGATTAGTAAGCAAACACAAGTAAGCCCGTGCTTTCCTTGATTATTGAGTAATCTGACAACTAGGTAGAACTGCTGTCAGCGATGTCTTGATAATGTACAAAACTAGAAAACATAGGCCCATAAGAAATACCTATCTGTTATTTTTATTGCGTATCTTGGCTAGTTGAAGTGGCTGGTAATATCCTTTCTTATTCCTTGAAACACGTTGGAAACAATGAAACACTTCAAGGAACCTTTTATGGCTATATTCTAGGTGTGTTGATTGGCTGAAGTACTTTTCCAATAGTGTCATGAGCTGCTCCTAGAATCTTGTATGTAGCTAACAAATATTTCCTATGAGGAGTTACAGCCAGTGTTGGTTTTCTTCACTGTTCTTTATTTAGGAAATTCCTAAATCAGTGATTAACTCTCTCGTTACTTCAGAGATAATGCTTTTAATCAATAAGTGTATTTTTTTTTCCCCTTATATTTGAGGATTTCTCTAAAAATTATACCCCTTTTGCAATTAAGATGTTAGTAAATCTCTCAGGAGCCCACCTAATGCAGTGTGCTTGGCTGCTAACCAGAAGGCCAGTGGTTCAAAATCCACTACCTTCTCTGTGGGATAAATATGTAGCAGTCTGCTTCTGTAAAGATTGCAGCATTAAAAACCCTATGGTGCACTTCTACTCTGTCTAGTAGGGTCGGTGTCAATCTGAATGGAATCAATAGCAATGGATTTGGTTTGGGTAGGTAAATCACTCAAAAGATTAAAAGGTTTGAGCTTTATAAGTATTGCTTGGGTGTGCTTTTTTTTTTTTTGTAAATTGTGATTTGGGTGAAGATTTACAGAGCAAATTCACTTTCCATACAGCAGTTCACATATACTTTGTCTCATG
>NW_006921820.1:1354790-1355472 GCF_000298275.1 Orycteropus afer afer | reverse complement strand
GTGTTATTTGTATTCTCTCCCTCTTTTCCTTTGTTAAATTTGCCAGTGGTTTGTCAAGTTTATTGATCTTTTCAAAAAACCAACTTCTGGTCTTGTTGATTTTTTCTATAGCCCTTCTATTTTGTTTCATTGATTTCTGTTCAAATCTTGATTATTTCCTTTCTTCTGGTGACTGTAGGCTATTCTTGCTGTTCTTTCTCTAATTGTTGGAGATGTTTGTTTAAAGTGTTGATTTTGGCTCTTTTTTCTTTTTTGATATGTGCATTGACTGCTATAAATTGGCCTCTGATCACTGCTTTTGCTGTGTCCCAAAGATTTTGGTATGTTGTATTTTCATTCTCGTTTGATTCGAGGGATTTTCTAATTCAAATTTTGATTTCTTCTCTTACCCAGTCTTTCTAAGGATGGTGTTGTTCAGTTTCTATGTGTTTACTCTTTTCCTGTTGATCTTCCTATTGTTGATTTCTAATGTGATAGCATTATGATCTGAGAAGATGCTTTGCAGTATTTCGACGTTTTTAAATTTGTTAAGGCCTGCTTTATGGCCTAACATATGATCTATCATAGAAAAAGTTCCATGTGCACTGGAGAAGAATGTATATTGTGCTGCTGTTGGGTAAAGTGCTCTATAGATGTTTATAAGGCCAAGTTGGTGGATTGTATTGTTTAGCTCTTCTGCATC
>NW_006921820.1:1346718-1354569 GCF_000298275.1 Orycteropus afer afer | reverse complement strand
GTTGGTTTAATAAGTTTGAATTTGTTGCTGCCATTTTGTTGTGTTTTTTCATGGTGTCCTTGTTTTCTTTGTTCCATATCATTTTCTGTGCTGAGCTCATTATGTTTTATCAATTGTGTTATCATTTCCTTTGTTGCTGTTTTTTTAGTATATGCTGAATATTTGTATTTGTCCTCTTTTTTTATTGTGATATGAAGGTTTATCATTTTTCTTTGAGGTTACTCTATGATTTATAATTTTATCCCCGAGTTTAGAACAGTCCATTCTGTCTTGCAACTGTCTTAATTTTCTCATCATTTAGAAGTTCTATAACAACACAGTCTTTTCCCTCTTTTTTTTGTAGTTGTCCTCACTTGCTAATTGATGTCTCTGGTTCCCTGTTTACAATCTTGTAAGCTCATTTTGCTTTGGATATGTCCATAGCTGTGGTTTCTGGGTTATGTCATCTTGTGTATTAATGGTCGGTTGTTATTTGCTATTTTTGGTTCTTGTTCAAAGGACTGCTTTAGCATGTCTTGTAAGGTTGGTCTGGTTTTAACAAATTCCCTTAGTTTCTGCTTATCTGGAAATCTCCTAATTTCACCATGATATTTGAGGGACAATTTTTCCGGGTATATAATTCTTGGTTGAACATTTTTCTCTTTCAGGGTTTTATATATACCATCTTTGTTAGACTGGGTTCTCTAGAGAAACAAAAACCAGCAAAGCTTATATATATATATATAGAGAGAGAGAGAGAGAGAGAGAGAGAGCGCTAGAGCAAGAGAGAGAGAGAGAGCGAGAGAGGGAGAGATTGAAATTTATCTTAGGAAAATGGCTCACAAATGTACAGAAGCCGGCAAGTCCAAAGTCCCTGGAGGAAACATTGGGCTGGAGGCAGCCTTAGCTTCCACAACGGCAGGGTGCCAAGGTATTCAAGGCTGGCAGGCAGTACACTGGTTGTTGACTCCAACGAAATACGAACGTAAGATCTCCAGGCCGAGCGGTGGGCTGCTCACTCACAGAAGGTTGTAGTCAGCTCACCAGGGTCCCGATCCACCAAAGAATGTCTCTCTTCCCAGGATGTCCCTGGATATCCTGGAAGCAGACTACACCCCTAGGGAAACTCCCCTTGGGCAGATTGTCCACTCAGAACCCAGTCATCTGATCCCATCATGGGAAAAACCACACAGAACTGGGGTCCAGCCAAGTTGACACACAGCTCCAGCTATCATACCATCCCATTGCCTTCTCACTGCATGCCTGAGCACACAGACTGTGATGGAGTTCATGTAGGCCCAGAAGATAGGTGGGAGTGGGGGATGGCCACACCTCCGTTCACCAAGCGGGTGTGGGGTATAAGAGTAACAAGAGGAATGTTGTACCTTTTCAGTCTTGCAGGTCCCGAGTGTTCTTGGGGTTGCTGCAAAGCAGAACATGTTCTTAAGCCCTAGAAATATGTGAGAGCGCTGTCTCTTTAAATATCCAAAATAGTCAAGCCGCTTTTTAAACCTTCAAAATGGGGTTCCCTCCAGACCAGCAAAAGTCCACAGTTCAACCCACCTTTCTCTTCACCTTCTCCATTTGTTCCCCAGCCACCGTGCACAGTCCTCCGTGCAGTCCCTGGCTGGCAGGGTGATTTTTAGGTTAATTCTTAGGTCCTACCACCACTCGAGAATCTCCAAGCTGTCTCTGCTGTCAGGATCACTCAAATCGCTGCCAGACCGCAGCTCCGTATGTCTCCTTTTTTCGTATTATCATGCAAATTTTTCTGCTAGTTGGGGTTTAGTCCATTTGTATATCCTTCCCTTCAAGGCTCAGGTGTCCAAGATTATCTTCTGTGTCTTTGTTAATTGATTTCCCTTTTCTCTGTTGAAGAGGATATGTGCAGTTTTTCTGCCTAGTCCGCCATCTTGCCGAAATTTTTTTGTTGTTGTTTTTAACTATATTTTGGGCAAATTCCTTGTACCAGAATTTCAGCTAGGACCTCCTCCGGTGGCATAGTGCCTAAGGCATTTGACTGCTAACAACAAGGCTGGCAGTTCAAAATCACCAGCCAACCACTCCTTAGAAGGAAGATTGGGCAATCTAGTTCCATAGAGATACAGCCTTGGAAACCCAAGGAGGGGTCACTATGAGTCAAATCGACACAACGGCACTTGCCCTCCTTTTGTGTAAGAATAGTTTAAAAGGTAAGTCTATTTTATTTTGATTGATAAAGTACTAGTAGTCATTAGATTGGAGTAGCTATTAAATTTCAAAGCATTATCATAGTGATTTTGAGTACTATTGTAACTAGAGGCAGTCTTCTTTGGAACTTACTAGGTTATTAGTCTGCTCAGTCCTAGTGCAAGGTATGTCAAAGCTTTAATTTAGAATTAAGAATTTATAGTTTTGCCATCATCAGACCATCTATAGAATATTGACGGCATTGTTAGGTGGTTTATAGTCTAGGAAGGCAAATGCAAACTGATATTGATTGGCAGTAGCTCCTGGTGCACCTGTTGACAATTATGAAGCTTGTACAGGACATATGTGAAGAAGTGACACAGTCTATTAATGTCTTACATGATTGCAATCTGGAAAGAGATTTGTGTTGCTTATGTGTTCCACCAGTCAGGTATCAGTTTATCATACTGTGGTAGGTTGCATGTTGCTGGTATTGGCTATTTTGAATCTGACAGTCATATGGCCTACTATGCCAGGAATGAGAACTGAAGAGGACTGGTGTTGCATTCATTGTCAGAAGAACATTTCAAGATCTGTCCTGAAGTACAGTGCTGTCAGTGATAGGGTAGTATCCATAAACCTACAAGGAAGACCAGTTAATACTATTATTATTCAAATTTACACACAAACCAGTAAAGCCAAAGATGAAGAAATTGAACACTTTTACCAGTTTCTGCAGTCCGAAATTGACCAAACAACCAATCAAGATGTATTGATAATTGTTAGTGATTGGGATGCAAAAGTCGGAAATGAAGAAGCTTTGGTAGTTGGAAAATACCCTTGCTGATGGAAATGATGCCAGAGACTGCATGATAGAATTTTGTAAGACCATTGACTTATTCTTTGCAAATACCTTTTTTCAACAACATAAATGGCAATGACTCATGTGGACTTTGCCATATGGAATACACAGGAATCAAATCAACTGCATCTGTGGAAAGAGGCAATGGAGAAGCTCAGTATCATCAATTGAAGAAGCCCAGGGGCTGACAGAGGAATGGACCATCAGTTGCTCATATGCAAGTTCAAGGTTGAAGCTGAAGAAAATTAAAACAAGTCCACGAGAGCCAAAATATGACCTTGATTATATCCAACCTGAATTTAGAGACCATCTGAAGAATAAATTTGAGATATGATACACCAGTGACTGAAGACGAGTTGTGGGATGACATTAAGAACATCATACATAAAGCAAAAGGTAGAAAAAGATAGGAAAGGAAGAAAAGATCAAAATGGGTGTCATAAGAAACTCTGAAACATGCTCTTGAATGGAGAATAGCTAAAGCAAATGGAAGAAATGAGGAAATAAAAGAGCTGAACAGAAGATTTCAATGCATGGCTTAAGAAGACAAAGTAAAGAGTGATAATGAAATTTGCAAAGATCTAGAATTAGAAAACCAAAAGAACACACTCAGCATTTCTCAAGCTCAATGAACTGAAGAAAAATTCAACCCTTGAATTGCAATATTGAAGGATTGTATAGGCAAACTATTGAACAATGCAGGAAGAAGCATCAAAAGAAGATGAAGGAATACACAGAGTCACTATAACAAAAAGAATTGATTGACGTTCAGGAATTTCAGATGGTAGCATATGATCAAGAGCCAATGATACTGAAGGAAGAAGTCCAAGCAGCACTAAAGACACTGGCAAAAAACAAGCCTCCAGGAATTGATGGGATTCTCATTGAGATGTTCTAACAATTGGATGCAGTGTTGGAGGTGCTCACTCATTTATGCCAAGAAATTTGGAAGATAGCTACTTGGCCAACCAACAAGAAGGGATCCATATTTGTGCCCATTCCAAAGAAGGGAGATCCAACAGAATGTGGAAATAATTGAACTTTATCATGACTATCACATGCAAGTAGAATTTTGCTGAAGATACTTAAAAACAGGGAACTGCCAAAAATTCAAGCTGGATTTAGAAGAGGGCATGGAACAAGGGATATTATTGCTGATGTCAGATGGATTTTGGTTGAAAGCATAGAATACCAGAGAGATGTTTACCTGTGTTGTGTTGACTATACAGAGGCATTCAGCTGTGTGGCTCATAACAGATTATAGATAACATTGCAAAGAATCAGAATTCAAGGCACTTGATTGTACTCATGAAGAACCTGTACTTAGACCAAGAGACAGTCATTTGAACAGAACAAGGGGATACTGCATGGTTTAAAATCAGGAAAGGTGTGTGTCAGGGTTGTATCCTTTCACCATACGTGCTCAATTTGTATGCTGAGCAAATAACCTAAGAAGTTGGACTATATGAAGAAGCTTATGGCATCAGGATTGGAGGAAGACTCATTAACAACCTGCAATATGCAGATGACACAACCTTGCTTGCTGAAAGTGAGGAGCACTTGAAGCACTGCTGATGAAGTTGAAAGAATACAGTTTTCGGTATGGATTACACCTCAACATAAAGGAAACAAAAATCCTCACAACTGGACCAATAAGCAACATCACAATAAATGGAGCAAACATTGAAGTGGTCAGGGATTCATTTTCCTTCAGTCCACAATCAACACCCATGGAAGCAGCAGTCAAGAAATCAGAGGACAAATTGCACTGGCCAGGTCTGCTGCAAAAGACCTCTTTAAAGTGCTGAGGAACAAAGATGTCCCTTTGAAGACAAGGGTGTGCCTGCCCCAATGCAACAAATGCAAGGCATTGCCATCCAGTCGGATCTGACTCATAGCAACCCCTCCTTGGGTTTGCGAGGCCATATCACTATGGAAGTAGATTGCCCAATCTTCCTTCTCAGGATTGGCTGGTGTGTTTGAACTACCAGCCTGCTGGTTAGCAGTCAAATGCCTTAGGTAGTATGCCACCAGAGCTCGATTTTCAATTGCCTCATATGCATGTGAAAGCTGGACAATGAATAAGGAATTTTGAAGAATTGATTCATTGGAATTTTGGTGTTGGAAAGGAATACTGAAAACACCATGAACTGCCAGAGAGCAAACAAATCTGTCTTGGAAAAAGTACAGCTGGAATGCTCCTTAGTCGCGAGAATGGTCAAATTTTATCTTACGTACTTTGGTCATGTTGTCAGAAGGGACCAGTCCTTGGAGAAGGATGTCATGCTTGGTAAAATAGAGGATCAGCAAAAAAGTGAAGACCCTCAACAAGATGGATTGATACAGTGGCTGCAACGACAGGCTCAGGCATAATAAAGACTGTGAAGATGATGCGGGACCAGGTGGTGTTTAGTTCTGTTGTACATAGGTTGCTATGAGTCAGAGCCAACTTACTGGCACTAACTGTATGCCATGTGTTTGCCCCCTCCCCCCAAAAGGAGGCCTACAGTGGTATTTATCCAACTTATAAACTATTACAAGAGTCATTTTTACTATAAGGCTTGTCAGAAAGCCATCCTTTCTCTGTTCAACTATCTCCAATAAGAAACTCATTGCCTTCTTGGGATCACATTCTATTGCTGACTGCTGTGTTAAAAATTCTCCCCTGTTGTATCATTTTCTTTCCCATCCAGTCATTCCTCTGTGTATTGAATACTCATGAAAACCTAACATAAGGGTTTCTGGCAAAGGTAGTATTTATCTTGTCTTTTTTTTTTTTTTAATTTATTTCAAAATATGGATTCACAGGAAGTTGCCAAAATAGTATATGGAGATCCTGTGCAGCTTCCGCTTTCATTCACTGGTAACATCTTACAACACAATATAAGATAGTATCAAAGACCAGGAAATTGACATTTTTACAGTCCATAGACCTTATTCAGATTTCACCTGTGTGCTTCTATTTCTCTATCTCTATGTGTCTGTATATTTATTTCACGTGTATAGATTTGTGACCATTATCATCACCATAATCAAGATACGAAACTGTTCTATCATCATAAAGAACTCCCTCATACCTTTTCACTTATTGTCATTACCGGTGCTCTTCTGTAATAGCTACTAGTATTTTCTCTGTCTCTCTAGTTTTATCATTTTTGAGAATGTTACAAAAACAAAATAATATAAATATGCCTTTGAAATTGACTTTACACTCAGCATAATTCCCTTGAGAATTATGAGAATCCAGGTTGTTGCATGTGTTAATAAGAATCTTTCCTTTTATCATTATTGATGCTTTTCTCTTTAAAGTCACAATAAATATTTGTCTGTCTATATGGGCAACATTTAAAATATTATGAGGGTGGTTAATTTAAACTACTGTAGCTATGAAATTCTAGTTCATTTATTACACAATTTGTTATTATTCTCATAATTAGACCAGGGTGTGTGGATCTTTGGAGGAAGACCACAAAGGCAAAATACTATTTTCATCACATCATATCAAGAGCAGGTACTATCAACAGTGTATCTCAGCTTTCCTAATTCTTTGCTGTACTCTTAGGGCTAATAAAGGGTGTAAGACTTGAGTCAGGAGACCTCATTCCTTTTTCTGTTTCTGATGAGCCCTGGGATCACACCCTTGTCATTCAGTCCCTTTGTGCCACTTCCTCTGAGGCCACTAGCCACATGCGAGGGGCAATTGTGAGGATGAAATAACACACAATATCATTTTCAAAGGATATCAAGAAAAGAAAAAAAAGATTTGTAAACGCTTTTTTCAGTAACTCTACAATGAAAAAACAAAACCTAATGCCATTCATTGTGGTATTTATGCAGCCACTGGTATACTGCCATTAAAGTGGAGTTTATTAAAAACACATATTGACATATAAAAGTGTTTATAATAAAAGTGAAAATGTAAATTTTTATATCATATTAAACAAAAATAAATGTGAAAAGTACAAATTGAAAAATACTGAAATATTAACTGTGGTTGTATGTGATATGATGAGATTGACAATCAGTGTTTTTTTAAAAACTCGTCTTGATTTACCAACTTTTCTAGAATGAATGCATATTTTTATCTTTGTTCTCCTGTTTATAAAAATAATGCACACTTATTGAAAATTGAAACATGGCATAAATATGTAAACTAGAAAGTGTAAACCTACTGAAATCTCCCATCCAGATTTAACAACTATGGGCTGCTTACTGACTGCTCTTCTACTTGTTTTTCTATGCACAGTGTAAGCTTTTGTTATTATTAAAACAAAAATGGGAATTTACTATGCACACTGTTTTGTATCTTGCTTTTTCATTAAGGTATCTTGAACATTCTTCCACGTCTGTACATATGGCTTTAATAGCTATGCAGGTTACTTCACTGTGTACTTGTTATATTCATTCATTTATTCAGCTACTATTCATTGAATGCCTGCTGTGTTCAAGGCCCCATGCTGGGAAAACTGGTGGATAATACATGAAGCTTGCAATTTAGTGGGAACAGAGACATTAATAATGATAAATTTCTCAATTGATTATTTGATTACAAATATGATCAGCATGAGGAAAAAGCGGTATTGGGAACTGTACAAGTTCCTGTCACAGGAACTTGACCTGGTCTGGTGAGCCAGGAGGATTTTCCAGAGAAAGTAACTTCTGAACTGAGATCTAAGCATGGGTACATGTGAATTAGGAAATGGATGATTGGGGTGAGGAGGGGGGCATAGTGCACAGATGAATAAATACATACATGTATGACTGGAAGGATGTATATCAGATTGACAGTTGTCTTTATTTGTGGGTGGTAGCATTATAGTAGGGTTTTTTTTTTTTTTTTT
>NW_006921820.1:1333713-1345140 GCF_000298275.1 Orycteropus afer afer | reverse complement strand
CTGGGTTCTCAATTCTATTCCATTGGTCTATGTATCTGTCATTGAACCAATACCAGGCAGTTTTGACTACTGTGGCTGTATAGTAGGTTTTGAGATCGGGCAATGTGAGACCTCCTACTTTGTTTTTCTTCTTCAGTAGTGCTTTGCTTATCCGAGGTCTCGGGTTTTTTTTTTTTAATCTTTATTTTCTGATTTTTCTAAAATGAACATGTCTATCATTTAACTGAAATGAGAAAAATCATAAACCTGTTAGACATGAATACACATGCTCATATAAGGAAACAAAATGTATTTAAGTATTTTTTTCAGTGTTAAGACTGTAGCTATTGTATTTTTTTAAAGTAGATTTCAGTTTTTTGGAGTAGTTTAAGATTTATAGAAAAAATGAAAAGATAGTACAAGAGAGTTAGTGTATACCTGACCCTACATATACCATTTCCCCTATTATTAACATCTTACAGTTAGTAAACCAATATTAATACATGATTACTAACTGAAGTCTATAGTTTATTCAGGTTTCCTTACTCATTACTTAATGTCCTTTTTCTGTTCTATGATCCCATCCAGGATACCACATTGCATTTAGTTGTCATGTCTTTTTAGACTCCTCTTGGCTGTTTCTCAGACTTTCATGTCTGTGATGTCCTTGACAATTTTGAGGAGTACCGGTCAGGTGCTTTGCAGAATTCTCCTCTGTTGGGATCTGTCTAATATTTGTCTCATGATTAGAGTAAGGATTGGTTTTTGGGAGGAAGACTATAGAAATAAAGTGTCATTTTTATCACACCATGTCAAGGGTACATACTATGAACATAGCTTATCACCATTAACGTTGACCTGTATTACCTTGCTGAGATAGTGTTTATCAGGTTTTTCCACTGTAAATTTACTCTACACCCCCTCCTTCTTGCATATGCTACTCATTGGAATGAAGTCTCTGTGGGCAACCCACACTCAAGGAGTGAGAAGTTATGCTCCGTCTCCTGCAAGGGTGAAATATCTACATACATTAGAATTCTTTGGCATGGGCCATTTTGTCTATTCGCCTCCATTTATTTATTATTTATTTAATCATTTATTTATATCAGTATGGACTCATGGGTATTTATTTTATACTTTGTGTTATAATCCAGTACCACTTTATTTATTTAGTTGCTCAAACTGTTCCAGCTTCCACCACTGGGATCTCTTTCAGTTGTCTCTTGTGCCCCTTTGACATTCTTTCATCAATGAGATTTTGTGTTTTGTTTTTAATCACATCCTTCCTTTCTGGTGCTACAAAATGCTTCAGGCTTATCTTACATATTTCCTGCCCAAGTCCTAGAATCAGCCATTTTTTCAATTAACACTGCTTCCTTTTCTTGGAGGATGATATTAGAAACAAAGATTTGAGCACTGTTTTTCTTTTTCCTTTCTGTTTTTCCTCCTAGTTCTCATTTTTCTTTCTTTTATGTTTTTAAGATCTCTGGAAAATGAAATATAAATTTTGCCACGATAAATGTAGGCTGGCTTATTGAATAGTCATTTCCAGCTACCTATCTTTTCTCTTCCTTTCCCTGAGACACTTTCCAGCCAGCAGTGGTCCTGTGACATAGTGCTGGCCAGAGAGATAGAAGCGCAAGTCTTCTGGCAAGAGCTTTTTATTCCATAATCAAAAATCAGTACCTGGAGGGGCGATATCTTTGGTACCTTCAGCATTCATCCTGCCAGTATTATGGAATTAATGCCTGGAGGTTCAGCATGAGTATGAAAGTAAATGCTAGAGAATGCACAGCAGAAAGATAGAAGGAACCTTACTCTGTGATGTCATTGGTGACCTGCAGTTGAACCAATCCTGGTCTACCCCACTCCCGCCTTCTTCTTGCCTGAAATAAAATGAGCTCCTACGTGTTTAAACTACTATTTCTTGGCTTTCCTATCATTGTAGTCCAGCATACAGTCTTAACCAATTCTGACATGAACTTGGTTGGCAGAATTATTATTCATTTAACTAAGAAATATTTGTGAAGACCTCCCAGTTGTCAGGCTCCATAATACGGACAACAGAGGCAGTCTACCAGTATTATTCCTGTTTTCACTGAACTCAGCTTTAATAATGATGCAGAATAGGAAAAATACATGAGTAATTATAATTAAAAGTAGAATATAATAATATTTATCATTTACTTGGTCAAAACAACCCTTCCTCTCTCATTTTAACCAAATTCTCTTACTGTATTTTCTGAATGACTGTAGTTCCAGACAGAAACCTGACTCATATCTTCCTTTTCTCTTACTCCTCACATCCATTTGTTTACCACACCCTCTTTTTCCCACCTTGCAAATATTTTGTCTTATTTTGTTTGTTTCTTTTGCTCCTACTCTAGTTCTGATCCTTGTACATTTCTCTCACAGAGCTCATTCCAAAACTTCATGCCTAGTCTTCCTGCCCCTAGTGTTCATCCTTGCCCACACCACTGGCCCAGCCAGCTTTCTAAAAGGAAGATAAATCATGGTTCTCTCTTCAGTAAAATTATGTATTTACTTTGCATAGTCTCTGCTGTAAAGTTTAATTGGGGGTGGGGGAACAGTTTGAAAGGCCTTCAAGATTTGACTCTCCCTGGCTGTCCACCTCATGGTATTATTCCCACCAGACACACTCCCAAATACATTCCAAACATTTAGCTACTTCAGTCCTTAGTTTTCTGTATTCCCATTTAACTCAGAACATTTCCTTCAACCTGAATTTTTTACCACCTCCAATGCCTTTTAGTCCTTTTTTAATAGTGTTAGGTGCCATCAAGTCGGCTCCAACTCATAGCGACCCTGTGTACAACAGAATGAAGCACCATCCTCACAATCCATACTGTGCTTGAGCCCATCATTGCAGCCACTGTCAATCCATCTCATTAAGAGTCTTCCCCATTTTTAACTAACCCTCTGCTTTACCAAGTATGATATCTTTCTCCAGGGACTGAACCCTACTGACAGTATGACAGAGTAGGTGAGACAAAGTCTGGTCATTCTTAATTTTTTTTTTTTTTTTTTAATTGTGATTTGGGTGAAAGTTTACAGAGCAAATTCACTTTCCATACAGGAGTTCACATACAGTTGTCTCATGACATTGACTACAATTTACCCCAAATGCAACAGCTCCCGCTCACTTCCTCCTGATAGTTACCACTTCCCTGTGTCCATCCCTCCATGCACTCCTGCCCCCTGAGCTGTCTCCCTGTGCATAAACAACCCTTCTTTTTCCCATGATTGTTCTCTCCAAGGAGTGTGTCTACCTCAGGTAAATGTTCAACTCATATCCCTGTCTTTTGTTTGGCTGGAAGCCATAGGTGTGGGTTCAGTTCCAGACCTGAAGGGCAGCTAGGGACCATAGTCTCAGTGGTTCCACCAGACTCTATCAGACCAGCAAACCTGGTCCCCCCTCTTTTTTTCCGCCAAATGATTTTGACTTTTGTTCCACATTATGCTCCCTCTCTATCCAGGTTCTCCTACATAGATCCCCCTCCAAGTGGTTGACCGTGGTAGCCAGGCACCATCTAGTTCTTCTGGTCTCATAGTCATATAGGCTGAGGATCACATGTGTACCAATCACAAGGACTAATTGTTTCCATGAATCTTTGGTTTTCTTCATTCTTCTTTGCTCTGGACCCATTGTTGCATCTAGATGGTCATTCTTACTTCTAAGGAGGATTTTGGCTATACTTCATCCAAGACAGGTGTTTGTTCTTCTTGCAGTCCATGGTATATACAATATTCTTTGTCAGCACCATAAATCAAATGCATCAGTTCTTCTTTGGCCTTCCTTATTCGTTCTGATAGTTAAAATTGTGTGTCAGCTTGGCTGGACCGTAATTTTGAGTGGCTTGGCAACTGTATGTAGTTATTCTGCATGATAAGATTAGATGTGGTATAGTCACCTCCATCATGGAATCAGTTGTGAGCAGCTAATTAGTTGAAGGGGAGTTACCTTCAGGGTGTGGCCTGCTTCCAGTTATAAATGGAGAAGCTTTGGGAAAGGTCTCTAGTTTTGGGGGTTTTTTACTCATTTTTGGCCCTGCATGCCTGTATCATCATCTCCAGTTTCTGGACTTGAACAAGTAGCCTGCTGTGTGGCCTCCTGATCTTTAGATTGTGCCATTTTACCTGTTGATTTTTGGTTGGTCAGACTCAGTATCCAGCAGTTACCTGAGTTAAGAGAAGCCTGCCTTAATAACTTATAAAATCTGTTTTCTACCCAGTCTCCAATGATCTTTTAAAACTCCAAATCTGATCACTGTGCCCCTGTATGTAAAAACCCTTCTGTGGTTTTCTAATGATTTTAGGCTACCAACTCAACCCTACCATGGCCTGTCTTACATAAATTGGTCCCTGCTTACTCACCATTCTAGCCTAGTTCTAGGCATTGTTCATGGTCAGCATTGTCCTCTGTATCCCAACCCCTTGTCCCAAATCCTACAGTTAAGATTTTTATGTAATTTTATTAACTGCTGAAAAATTTGTTAGATTTGATCATAAGTTTAAATATATACTGCAAAGTCATAGGCTCAAGGATTGAAAGAGGCTTTAAAGGTCATTTATTTTTAGTCCAGCTACTTGCCTATTCAATGCCATTTGGTTTCTGGACATTCTCTACAACCCATATATAACGGATTGTCTTATATATCTAAGTAAGCTGAAACGTGCCTCCTTATAACTTTTATCCACTGGCATTAGTTTCTTAGCACTGTTTGTGGTGGTTGTTGTTATGTGCTGTCGAGTCAGACCTGACTCATTGCGACCCCTCCTTGGGTTTCCTAGATGGTATCACTTTGGAAGTAGATTGCCCAGCCTTCCTTCTGAGGAGTGGCTGGTGCGTTTGAACCGCCAGCCTTCTGGTTAGCAGTCAAGTGCCTTAGGCACTATGCTACCAGAGCTCCTGTGGTAGGAGAGCTCATATTTAAAGACGGCCATTATATCATCCCTAGGTAGTTTTTCTCCAGGAAAAAAATAGCCCTACTTCCTCATATATCATGGCTTAGAGTTCGTTATTCCTCCTATTTGGATGTATGAAATATTGGGTGTATTGAAATATTTTTTGAATATGTTAGATTACTCACCACTTGTCTCCTTCCATTAGCATAAATCATAAAGGTGATTGTATATAAAACAAGTTGGTAGGTTTTTATGGCAAATCCAAAATATACAAGAGCAAATTAGTTGTGAGGACCTATGAAATGCAATTTAGTATTTAACTCACAGATAAAAAAAAGTTATTTATCCAGGCTTTATTTTGCTGGATTAAATAGGGAGTGAGAGGATATTTGGGTAATAGAAACTGGTATACGTGATCTTTTATCTGATGTAAGACCACTTCTTTTACTTTATTACACCATTACATTTGCATATCACTGTGATTTTCAATCTGTGATCAGTTGCTCAATTTTATAAATACAGCATATCCAATATTTTGCCACTCAGGACATGAAGATTTTGGTTTCTCTGGAGCCATAAAGATTTTTTTTTCCTTGCTAAAAAATTAATGTTTTATCATAAATTATAATTTATCACAGCCTTGTATGTTGTTTCTCCTATCTGTGCTGTTGTTGTTAGGTGCCGTTGAGTCAGACCCGACTCATAGCGACCCCTCCTTGGGTTGCCAAGGTGGTATCACTATGGAAGTAGATTGCCCAACCTTCCTTCCAAGGAGTGGCTGGTGGGTTTGAACCACCAGCCTTCTGCTTAGCAGTCAAGTGCCTTAGGCACTGTGCTGCCAGAGCTCCTCCTATCTGTGCATAAGTACAGATTTACCACTTGTTGCTTGAATTAGGACAATCAAAAGTAGTGGTTGCTGCGTCCGGCAAAACTGCACAGGTCACAAAATGAAGTAACACGAAAGGATTAATGGTTTTCTTTATTATTATATAAAAGGAACGGGGGCCAGGCGAATGCCCTGCATGCATGCAGGGAGTGATCCCTGATGCCTTTGTTCTGCTTTATTTGTACATGATTACATCATTAGTTTTGGAAGTCATACAATCAGCTTATTCTCTGCAGAGCTAAAGTTTTGCTCTGTGTGCTCAAGGACAACAGGTGGTCATTAAAACAATTACAGAAATCTCAGAAATAAGGAGTATAAAACAATAAATGTTTACTAGAACACAGTGATGCAAAGTATGAAACATCCCAATAAGATAAAAAACATGAAGAATAACATCTACTTTTAATACTTTGATGTTTTGCCATTAAGTATTAATTGGCAAAAGTGAGAGAGACCTTGCCATCTCTTAAAGCAACATTCAACCATAGAGAGGCCTAGCCATCTCTAAAAGCAAGCAAACAATCACAAGAGAGGCCTTATCATCTCTTCACTGTAACTAGAACATGTGCCTTGCAATCATGTTCTTTTGGGGGTCTTTTTCTTGGTCCCCAACAAGTAGTGACAGCTGAACTCTATGTGAACTGCAAAACCCTGAGGATAATTTGTCAGGGGTTTCAAAGTTTTCTCCTTTATCTTGCTCTGGGATGAAACTCATGAAAATGAGGGAAATCTTGTTCATATTCAGTAATGATACAAAAGTGTGCCTTTCTGATCTTTTATCACTCAAATACTAAAATATTAATATCAAATGAAAATTATAAAAATGACTTTATATGACTAATTATTTCATTTCCAGAAAAATTGGAAAATGAACATTCTCTTCCTTTCACCTTATATTGGTGGCTTTACTTGCACTCCTGAAACTCAAAACATTTAGAATGAAATAGATAGTGTGTTAGACTGGGTTCTCTAGAGAAACAAAACCAGTAAAGCTTATATATATGTATATATAGAGAAATTTATCTTAGGAAAATGGCTCACACATTTATAGAAGCTGGCAAGTCCAAAATTCCTGGATCAAACGTCAAGCTGGAGGCTTTTCCATGTCAAGCTGGTTTTCAAGAGTTTTCCCTACTCTTACAGCCACAGGGGCTGAGGAGCTCAAGGCTGGCAGGCAGTACACTGGCTGTTGACTCCAACGAATGATGAATCCAAGATCTCCAAGCCGAATGGTGGATTGTTCACTCATGGACAGTTGTAGGCAGCACAACAGAATCCCGATCCACAGAACAATGACCCTTTTCCCAGGATGTCCATAGATACAGTGGAAGTAGACCACACCCCTAGGGAAACTCCCTTTCAACAGATTGCCTGCTTAAAACATAATTATCTGATCCCATCATGGGAATAACCACATCACAACAGCTTAAACCACACAGAATTGTGGTCCAGCTAAGTTGACGCCCAGCTCTAACTATCACAGATAACTTTCCAAAGAATTAACTTTTTCTGGAGTTTAAAAAAATTATTCTGTTTTATAAACAGTAAAACTTTTGCATGATGTCATCTTGTTGGCCCAGCTTTGAGCAGAAGTTTAAGTAGCATCTCCTCCAATAACAGCCCCACCCCTTCTCATTCTAACATTTGTTGAAAGGTACAGGACCAGAAAGGGTTCTTGAGTAGCATAAACAAGCATTTAATTAAGGGGTAATGCTTATGGTACCAGAATATGTGAAGTGAAACAGAGATGCTTAATCAGCCACAAAAGCTATTTACCGCTTCGCAAACCTTGATGTTCAGTGTCATAAATATTATTACTGTTCTAGGACTTCAGAAAAGCAATGAAATATCAAAATTGATTTTTCTTCACTGTTAAAAGTATGGAAGGTTTTTCTCATAATAGAACTTTGTAATGAAGTTGATATTTGGGAGAAGCATACAAAACTGAAATTTACTAGCTGGAGGGTGATCAGAAGGAACTTAAATACTAATTAAGGGGTATGTTGAAAATAAAGCAAGGAAAAAAGACTTTTATCTCTATTAAGTTATTACTTGAGGAGTAAGTCACATAATATTGCCATGTGTTTATTGAGCACCTACTGAGGGCAGGGACTAATAGATGTTTTCCATACATTATCTAGTAACTCTGTAAGTGTTCTGGATACCTAGTGCTGCTCTCACAGGAATATACCACAAATGGGATGGCCTTAACAAACGGGAGCTTATTCTCTTAACAGTCCAAATTCAGAGTGCCAGGCTCTGGGGGCTGGATGAAAGCCCCTCAGCCTTGGGGTCCAGCTGTGCCTCCTGCTCCCAGCCCACTGGAGCTAGAGGCATTTCTTCACTCAAACAGCTGCTGGCTGCTGACAAGCCCAAGGTTGACAAGTAAAAAGGCACAGCCCCGATGTTACCCAACCACACAGCAGGCCATTAACTTAAGTCCATTATAAGTCCCAAGGTCGGCAGAGCATAGCAGGCTGCTGAACAGCGACACAGCTACACACAGGGTTCAAGCATGCCATAAGCTACAGACCATTCCTCAAGGCTGCTTCTTATATACAGGAAGCAGACCACATCCCTAAGACAGCTACACAGCTGCTCACAGTAGATCCCACCATGGAGTTGATTACCAGTCTCATCATGGGGAATTCTATATCCAGCTGTCCAGCCACTCAACCGGGCCTAGCCAAGTTGACACACAAACTTAACTACTACAGTAAGGTAAGTTGTGTTGCAGTTTTTATGAATGAATGCATGGAGGAGGCACAAGAGATTAAGTCACACAGGTGTATCTGATTATGCCTGTGCTCTTTCTATCACTTTAAAATGTTGTTATATGCCATCAAGTCTGACCCGACTCATAGTGACCCCTCGTTGGGATTCCGAGGTGGTATCTCTACAGAAGTAGATTGCCCAACCTTCCTTCCAAGAAGTGGCTGATGGGTTTGAACCACCAGCCTTCTGGTTAGCAGTCAAGTGCCTTGGGCACTATACTACCAGAGCTCCTTCACTTTAAAATAGCCACTTCCATACTCATTCTGCTGAATAGCCATTGGTGTACCTGAAAAGTTAAGCTGTGCCCTGCTATTTCTCAAATTTCATTCATTCTGAACTCGGCAGACGTTTGTTAAGCAGCTAATATAGTCCTAACACTTGCTAAAGTATTACCAGGACTGAACCAAGTAAGATCCAGTCTTCCACCTCAGAATTTATGAACTGATAGATACTCCAGTCTTAAATACACCAAATTTAAGAGCAAAATCCAAGAGAGCAGTGCTCCCTTTTCTGATATTTTGTGACTACTGTCCAGTCCCCCTTCATTTGGGATGGGAAAATACTCGAAAAAGCCTGGAGGCACAATCCAGTGACCATCTGTTATGACCCAGTTTACAAGGATGAGTAAAGAAGATGAAGCTCATAATCTGTCCAAAGTCCTTGGATAGAGGGGAAATCCTATGCTGTGGGAACCTGAAAGAAGTATTTAGCATAAGACTTCCCCAAGCAGGCTATGTTTTACAGAGGAACTGGCAAAAGAAAGCTGGTTAGAACATAATCTAAGGGAAAGCTTTTGGTATGACTCTAACAATCTAACTATGCATAGTTTGCATTACTCTTCCTTTTGTGATCTACTGTGACTCCATAAACCAAAAACCAAACGTACTGCTGTAGAGTTGTATCCGACTCATAGTGACCACTCCTTGGGTTTCCGAGGCAGTATCACTACAGAAGTAGATTGCCCAACCTTCCTTCCGAGGATTGGCTAGTAGGTTTGAACCATCAGCCTTCTGGTTAACAGTCAAATGCCTTAGGCACGACACTACCCGAGCTCCATAGAGCCTTTATTCCAGTAATATTTTCAAAAAGACCCTGTGCTCTTTAGGGAGATGTTGGGAATAGCAATTCAAAAGTTTGGATTGTTGAAATTTATTTAAGAGAATCTACCAATCATTGTGTGTAGTCCTTTCATTTTATACACAAAGAACCCAAGACCAAATAAATTGTGATGTCCTTAATGTCAGAGACTGTAAGCGTCAGACCTGGGAATTGGCTTGGCTATTAGTCATGGCTTCTGTTTTAAAACTCTAGTTGTTGGTGGTTTAATAATAAAAATAATTTATATTTCCATTCAGTTTTCTTCATTTGTTTTGGGAGAGAAGTGATTGAAAGAAGTATAAGTAATGGAAATATTCAGGATGGAATATGGAAAATAATTTCTTTAGGTAATCCATGTGTAATCTTTACTTCAGAAGGGTCAGCTTCCTAATGTGGAGTCACTTAATTTCTGAAGATGTTATGTTTATGCCATCTTTATAAACTATAGTGTGAAGATGACAAATTTAATAGAAAGCATTATGTTGTTGTTGTTGTTGTTTGCCATCGAGTCGGCCCGACTCCTAGCGACCCCTCCTTGGGTTTCCGAGGCAGTTATCACTATGGAAGTAGGATTGCCCAACCTTCCTTCCGAGGAGTGGCTGGTGGGTTTGAACCGCCAGCCTCCTGGTTAGCAGTCAAGTGCCTTAGGCACTATGCTACCAGAGCTCCATAGAAAGTAATAATAGCAATAGAATTTGCAAGCTGAGATTTATTCATACATTTTCCCTTTAACTGGCCTTTTAACTGAAGTGCAATTGATGGGAAAAGCATGAAGTTATGGAGAATTAGGAACAGGAATGCCTTTGGTTGACTGTGATTATCATAATGTATTTCAACCTTGAAACTGAGCCCTGGATGACAAAGGAAGGCAGCTGAGACATAAGAAAATGCCAGAGACAAAATAACCTTCAACTAGTCTATAAAAGGAATGATTAAGCAGTTCAAAATGTAAATGCCACATTCTAACACACAGCCATTTCCTGGGATTTTAAATGATCATAACTGTTCTTTTTGTGGATTCAGAATGCACTTAAATTTTGAATGGTATAGGGAAGCATTCAGTGTGTACACTCAGCTTTCTCTAGTTGCTTTACACAGAAGGTAGAATGTGTACAGATAAAGGCAAATATTTCTGAAAAATGATGTAAATAATGACAAAGCAAAAGGACAAAAGATGTCTTAGAATCCCCATAGTTAAGTCCAAGAGAGTGTTTAGACTTCAAGTGTTTAAGAGATGAGTTGTAGTAAATTACATAATGTAGCTTTTTTAGCCATAAGTCTTTGTAAACTCCATGGTGGAATTTGCCTTGAACAACTGAGTAGCGCCTGATTGCTTATCCACCTGGGGTATTTCTGCTGAACCAGCATGAAGCAATATTCTGGGAAGTTCTCTCTCTCTCATGTGTATAGAATTCTGATGTTGAGATTGATTAGTGGTCACTCTGCCAGGCTCAAAAGGAGCCCTTCTGGAGGCAGAAGAAGTCTCTCTGACTGCTGACTGAGAAAGACATGCTACTGAGAGAAAAGCGCTCCCAAGAGACTACACACTGCTGGGAGAGAGATACTGAGACATGCAGTGCTGGAAGAGAGACACTGAGAGACACGCATTGCTGGGAGAGAGACTGTGGGCTGAGAGATGGCGGGTTGTGATAGACTGAACGTGTTCCTGAAGTTGAATTGTAGCCTGTTGTTTCCCTAAGAAACCTCATAATCTATGAGTTCTGTGTGGCCACTGCAGCGAATTACCAAACCCGGCAGAGAGG
>NW_006921820.1:1303593-1332607 GCF_000298275.1 Orycteropus afer afer | reverse complement strand
TTGAACTGCCAGCCTTCTGGTTAGCAATCAAGTGCCTTAGGCACTATGCTACCAGAGCTCCTAGTAGAGTCTAAATTTCTAAATAACTTTTTAACCTCTCTCTGTGGACCTTTCCTTCTAGCCAAGTTTATTTCATATTCTTCACCTATGCTATTTGTACTCTCAATTATTCCATGTCTCTAATAAAATTTTATCAAGTGACTTCTCTGGAATTTAATTTCTTTACTCTTAGGAAAATAATGGATTTAGTGGCCTTTTTATTTTTTTTAGGGCTTTTCAGCTTACATAGAATTTTTCTATATACTGTCATTTCATCAACCCTCCTTGGGTTTCTGAGGTGGTATCACTACAGAAGTAGATTGCCCAACCTTCCTTCTGAGGAGTGGTTGGTGGGTTTAAACTGCCAGGTTTCTGGTTAGCAGTCAGATGCCTGAGGCACTACACCATCAGAGCTCCTAATACTTTTCAGTAATGGGTGCAGAAAATATACCCATTGTATGGACAAGAAACCCCAAATCCACATAAGTTAGGTGGTTTGTATATAATTGTGATTCTTAAGTGTTTAGCCTCAGAATTCCTTAACATTTTTAAAGATTATCGAGTACTCCAAAGAACTTCAGTTTATGTGGGTTGTATCTATTGATATAATCTATATGACCTACTTTGGTCATGTTGTCAGAGGGGACCATTCCCTGGAGAAGGATGTCATGCTTGGTAAGGTGGAGGGTCGACAAAAGAGGGGAAGGCCTTTGACGAGATGGGTTGACACGGTAGCTGCGACAGTGGGCTCAAGTATACCAAGGATCATGGAGCTGGCGTGGGATCGGGCAGTGTTTTGTTCTGCTGTGCATGGGGTCGCTATGAGTCGAAAATGACTCGATGGCACCTAACAACAACATTGTTGACACCTACTGTATTGTAAATCAAAACAGAAAATTTAAAAATATTGTACTCATTTAAAAATAAAGTAATTCAAGGCATTGTCTTAAATTAATTACAATTTTTATGTAAAATTTTTTGTGTGTTTTGGAAAATTCCGTTTAGACTGGCACTGTTTTACATTTTTACAAGGTTGCTTAGGAGACTAAGGTATGCCTGACCCAAGCCATGGTATTTTCTAGTTGCCTCATATGCATGTAAAAGCTGGACAGTGAGTAAGCAAGACCCAAGAAGAATGATACATTTGAAGTATGGTGTTAGCAAAGGATATTGAATATACTGTGAGCTACCAGAAGAAGGAACAAACCTGTCTTGGAACAAGTACAACCAGAATGCTCCTTAAAAGTGAAAATGGAAAGAAAACAAAAATCATTTAGGAGGATGGGGGATTCCTGGCTGAAATGCAGAATGTGACAGAATAATCTAAATGTATTAGAGATGTATGAAACACGGGTGAGGGTGGGGGAATAAGAAGCTGACCTCAGTAACTTTGGAAATGAGTAGAATCTACAGACAAAAGGAATAGTACATGAGCACTGTACTCTCATTAATAAAGTTGTTTTCCATAGGGGTGGTGTTCGTTGCCATTGAATCTATTCCGTGAGTTGGATTTGACCCCATGTGTGCAGAGTAGAACTGCTCCATAGGGTTTTCCAGGCTGGGACATTTCAGAAGCAGTTAGCCTGCCTTCTGAGATGCCTCTGGATGGGTTGAAACAGCCAGTCTTTTCAGCTGATAGTCAAGAACTTAACTGTTTGTGCCACCCATGAGTCACCTTATTTTCTCTTCTACAATTGTTCTGGTTACCTAGTACCACTCTGACAAGAATATACCACAAATGGGATGACCTTAACAAACAGGAGTTTATTCTTAAAATTTGGAGGCTTTAAGTGCAAGTTCAAAGTGCTAGGCTCTGGGGGCTGTGTGAAAGCCCCTCAGCCTTGGGCTTCAGCTCTGCCTCTAGCTCCTGGGACACTGTAACTAGAGGCTTTTCTTTACTCAGATAGCTGCTGGCTGCTGAGGCTGACAAGCCCAAGGTTGACAAGTAAAAAGGCACAGTCCCGATGTTAACCAAACCACACGGCAGCCCATTAATTCAAGTCCATTGTAAGTCCTGAGGTTGGAAGAGCATGGCAGGCTGCTGAACAACGACACGGCCACATGCAGGATCCAAGCGTGCCAAACTCTAGCCCCAAGGCTTCTGCTTGTATACGGGAAGCAGACCACATTCCCTAAGGCAGCTACTCAGCTGCTCACAGGAGATTCCACCATGGAGTTGATTACCAGTCTCATCATGGGAAATACTACATCCAGCTGCCAACCACTCAACCAGGCCCATCCAAGTTGACACACAAACGTAACCACCACAACAATTTTTAAATTTTTTTAGTAAAAGTCAATGCAAAGTGATAGGATAAGGGAAGGAATTCATTCTGAATAGCTGTGATCAGCTAAACATCCCCAGACCTTGAAGAAAATAAGACATTAAAAGGAAATAATAGGATTAACAGATTAACTAGTTGTAGTAGAAAGAAATAGTAGAAGAAAGAAATTTTTTGTAAGAAAAACATTATTTTTATAAATAGCCTTGGAAACTATATATTGGGTGAATTTTGGTGCTTGATAAAGTAGAGGGTCAATGAGAAAGGGGAAGACCCTCAAGAAAATGGATTGACACAGTGGCTGCAATGATGGACTCAACCATAGCAATAATTGTGAGGATGGTGCAGGACTGGTAGTGTTTTGTTCTTTTGTACTTAGGGTCACTGTGAGTTGGAACTGACTGGAAGGTTCCTGACAACAACAGAAACTTGGCCTGCCTCATTGCCGGGGGTGGGAGTGGAAGTTTAGCTCCCTGCTGGGCTCTGTTGTCATGAGGCAGGGAAGGAAGAAGGTGAAGTGGAGTGGCAACTGGCATCACCCCTTACCTCCTTGTTCTGCATAGGTATTGCCAAATGGGTATGGAAGTTCAGCTCTCCACTACTAGACACTTCTGACACTAAGGAAGGAAGCATGGAGGAGAGACAATTTTTGGAGAGGTAGAGAAAGAACTTGGTATTATTCATAGACGCAGAAGAAGTTGTTCATGATGAAAGAAACAGTGAAATTATGAAAGAAAATTTATAGAAAAGCCCAAGTATACATTCTGCAACCCTAAACAGATTTTTTACATCACAAGTCATGAAGTCAGCTTGTGCAGTTTGAATTGAATTTTAGAGAGGATAATTTTAAAAGGACCGTTTAATCCATTATATTCCATCTTGCAGGCAGAGTCTAGGTAAGAGATAGGATAAAGGACAAACTCTGCTTGGTTCTCCTGAAAGTTAGGCTTAAAGATACCAAACAAAAAAGGTAGATGGGACTTTTCTTTTTTTTTTTTTTCCATTCATAATAAATACAGCAGAGTAGAGGTCAGATTGTTTATAGTGACCTCACTTGAAATAATGACATTCTTTTTTTTCTTTTCAGTAAAACTGCTATAAACTGCTGCTCACTCTTTTGTTGATAGTTACATGTGTCATCACTACTAAACCAAGAAATTTAGTAATTTTTTTATTCCATATTGGTCTAGTTGAGCTAAAATTGAATATACCAATAATCTCTAACAAATGATTGCAGTATGATTGTTAAGCTATTTTAAAATACATGAGCTTTGCTCATTTAAAAGTTTAAATCATAACAATAAAAGTAAGAACTACCCTTTTGTAAACCATGTGATTGATTAATTTGTTCTTCTTGTTGTTATATGCCGTCAGGTCGGCCCCAACTCATAGCGACCCCTCCTTAGGTTTCCGAGGCAGTATCATTACGGAAGTAGATTGCCCCATCTTCCTTCTGAGGAGTGGCTGATGGGTTTGAACCGCCAGCCTTCTGGTTAGCAGTCAAGTGCCTTAGGCACTATGCTACCAGAGCTCCTGATTGATTAATAGGACCTTAAAATTTTTAATATATGATGTCCATGTTCTTTGGATTATTGAAGAATCAAAGTGCCTGGAACGCACAGTAGGTTCGGTAGATATTTGCCATGAAATGAATGTTGAAGGCTCTGAAAAGATTGGTATTAGTTTCTCATTGAGAAATAAATGTGTTATACGTATTGTTCAATTCTCATTCTCTCAGTAGAGAATTTGGGATGTGTTATAAATGGAATGTGCTCACATTAATCTTGAATTGAAATCATATAAAGGGGAGGGAACCTAATCTTATAAACAGCAAAAATCAGTTTTATTTTCTTTGCCACAGTTTTCTAAACGTAGCATATAGCATAGCTCCAGTGATTACTGCTCATTTTAAAAGTGATTTTTAAAGTCTTCTATTGCCACTTGAAAACCTCTTTTACTAAATATACTCTGCTGTGAGTGGCTGATGAAAAACTAGAGAGTGATTGACATGGTATATTGCCATGGTATATTGCCTCATTTACGTCTTTAGCTCGTAGTAGAAATCCTTCTGAGCACGTTTTTTTTTTTTTTTAAATATTGTTAGATCCTCATGACTGCCAGGAAAAAATAGAAAATTCTGTATAAGTGGAATTCCTCCCCTGCAACCAGTTTTTATTTTACTGAAGCTATTCTCTTACCTCCATCTAAAACCACTATTATGAAAAGGTTGATACAACTGAGCTTGAGAGATCTGAAATTTCTGCAGTCTGCCCATCCAGGTACATAAGTGTCTTGGTTATATAAATGACAGTTGCTTCAAGTCATGTAATGCTTTCCTGTAGGAGCGGAAATAGGACAATGCAAAATGTGAAAAAGGGTATGACTGGGAAGTTTTTCAGTTTTCCAAGGAAAAGACTCCTCTGAGGTGTTCCCTGTGTCCTAAGAGGTCCATCATTGAAGAGGCCAAAGGAGAGGAGGCAGCAAATACTCCTCTGCTTAATTTTTTGTGATTCCCAGCTTGATTACATGATTTAAATATTCTGCAGTTGTCTTGGTTTGTCATTAAGATATTGGCAAGCAGAATTTAACTCCCCATAGGAAATCATTAATCTGTCACAAGTTTTGTTGTTATTTAAAGGCATAGATGAGATAAAGGGACAACCTTTAATTATTAAACATTCTTAATAAGTTAGCAACTATAGACACTCCCCACCCCTGTGTTTTGTTGACTATGCAAAAGGATTCAACTGTGTGGATCGTAACAAATTATGAATAACATTAGGAAGAATGAGAATTCTAGAACACTTAATTGTGCTCATGCAGAACCTGTACATCGACCAAGAGGCAGGCAGTTATTTGAACAGAACAGGATGGTTTAAGGAAATGTGTGCATCAGGATTTCACCCAACTTATTCAGTCTATTTGCTATGCAAATGATCTGAGAAGCTGGACTATATGAGGAAGAATGTAGCATCAAGGTTGGAAGAAGACTAATTAACAACCTGCAATATGCAGATGACACAACCTTGCTTCCTTAAAGTGAAGAGGACTTAAAGCATTTACTGATGAAGATCAAAGACTATAGCTTTAGTATGGGTTACACTTCAACATAAAGAAAACAAAAATCCTCACAGTAGGCCAATAAACAACATCATGGTAAATGGAAAAAAGATTAAATTTGTCAAGGATTTCATTTTACTTGGATTCACAATCAATGCCCATGGAAGCAGCAGTCAAGAAATCAAATGAAATATTGCATTGAGCAGCTCTGTTGCAAAAGACCTCTTTAAAGTTATCACCTTAAGATGTCACCTTAAGGAATAATGAGCAGGTGACCCAAGCCAGGTATTTTCAGTTGTCTGATATGCATGTGAAAGCTGGGCAATGAATAAGGAAGACCAAAGAATTGATGCCTTTAAATTATGTTGTTGGTGAAGAATATGAAATACACTGTGAACTGTTAGAAGAATGAACAAATCATTTGTCTTGGAAGAAGTACAGCCAGAGTGCTTTTTGGAAGGGAGGGTGGTGAGACTTCATATCATATACTTTGTAGAAATTATCGGAGGCAGCAGTCCTTGGAGAAAGCCACCATGCTTGGTAAAGTAGAGGGTCAGAGAAAAAGAAGACGCTCAAAGAGATGGATTGACAGTGGGTGCAACAGTGGGTTCAAATATAGCAATGATTGTAATACTTAATAACAACATTAAAAAAAAAAAAACATTGCCATCAAGTCGATTCCAACTCATAATGACTCTATAGGACACAGTAGAATTGCTCCATAGGGTTTCCAAGGATGAAATCTTTATGGAAGTAGACTGTCACATCTTCCTGCTGCAGAGCAGCCACTGTGTTTGAAGTACTGACCTTTTGGTTAACAGCCAAGAGCTTAACTACTCTGCCCCTAGAGCTCCTAGTAATTACTGAATCTTTCTTATTAAATTGGCAGCCGTAGCATTTTAAAAAATACCTGAACTAAGGGACTCATTTTTCCGTTAGTAATCTAAGTTCTATCCATTTGTTTCCCTTATAAATATTCATTAGCACAGGCAGAAAAATAAGGGCCTAAACGTAATTGAAACTTTTGGTACACTTGTTTTATCAATACTGTAGTTAAATCCAGCAATATTTTACAGGTTACAGTTTATAAAAGCATGGATTCTTAGAACGCAGTGAATTTTGTAGTTCGTAAAGCAGCATCATTGGGACTTTTGAGGTAAAAACCTAATGTTGTGTGCTATAGAGTCAATTTCTACTCATAGTGACCCTATAGGACAGAGAACTGCTCCATAGGTTTTCTTTTCTTTTTTCACTTTTATCGTGGTGGAAAAGTACAAAACAAGACATTCACCAACATGGCAACTTCTACATTTACAGCTCAGGGACATTGATGACATTTTTCATGTTGTGCCACCATTATTGCTATCCTTTTCCAAAATATTCAGCCACCATTAGCATAAACTCAATGCCCCACAGACAAAAGCTTCCCCTTTCCCCTTCCCTCCTACCCCAAACCAAATCAAACCAAACTGCTGTCAAGTCAAATCTGACTCATAGCGCCCCCTCCTTGGGTTTCTGAGGCAGTATCTCTACGGCAGTAGATTGCCCAGTCTTCCTTCCTTCCAAGGAGTAGCTGGTGGTTTTGAACCACCAGCCTTCTGGTTAGCAGTCACATGCCTTAGGCACTACCCTACCAGAGATCCTGTGGGGTGTGTGTATGTATGGGTGTGTGTATGTATGTGTGTGTGTATGTATATAGACAGATAGATAGATAGCCTAAGGTACTTGACTGCTAACCAGAAGTCTGGTGGTTCAAACCCACGAGTCACTCCTCGGAAGGAAGATGGGGCAATCTACTTCCATAGTGATACTGCCTCGGAAACCCAAGGAGGGGTTGCTATGAATTGGCTCCGACTTGACGCACTGTGACCCCTCCTTGGGTTTCTGAGGTGGTATCACTACGGAAGTAGATTGCCCAACCTTCCTTCTGAGGAGTGGCTGGTGATTTGAACCGCCAGCCTTCTGGTTAGCAGAAAAGTGCCTTGGGCACTATGCTACCAGAGCTCCCATATATATACTACTATATATATATTCATTCCCCCCCAACCTATTTAGTAATTTGCTGCCCCTCCCGTCCCATCCTGGTAACCAACAAAGAAAAATTCCTTCTGTGTATAAACTTTTCCTTGATTTTTACAATAGTGGACTAATACAGTATTTGTTCTTCTGTTATTGACTTATTTCACTCAGCATAATGTCCTCCAAGTTTTGCAGTGTTTTGCAGATTTACATTATTCTTTAAGGTTGCATAGTATTCATTGTGTGTATTTACCACAGTTTGTTTATCCATTCCTTGGTTAATGGGCACTTAGGTTGTTTCCATCTCTTTGCTATTGTTAATAGTGTTGTGATGACCATGGGTGTGCATATATCTGTTTGTGTCCTGGCTCTCACTTCTTGAGGATATATATCTAGTAATGGGGTTGCTCCACTCCGCAGCGGTAAAGATTTACCACCTCAGAAACCCAGTGGGGGTCGCTATGAATTGGCATTGACTCAACAGCAGTGGTTTTTTTTTTTGTTGTTGTTGTTTAACGGGATTGCTGGATCAAATGGTATTTCTGTTTCCAGCTTTCTAAGGAATCACCATACTGATTTCCACAATGATTTTATCTGCGGTGTAGTAAATTACTTAGTGTGGCTTTTCTACCCATAAGTCTTTGTAAACTCCAAGGTGGGATTTTCTATGAACAACTGAGGAGCTCCTGATTGCTGAAGTTGTCCACCTGGAGTATTTCTGTTGGGAGTGGCACAAAACAATGTTCTGGGAGGTGCCCACTCTCTCTCAGGTGCTTAGAGTTCTGATGCTATGATTGGCTAGTTTGACCACCCTGCTGGGCTCAAAAGGAGGCTTCCTAGGGGCAGAACTCTCTCTCTGACTGCTGGTTGAGGAAGACATGCTGCCGAAAGAGACATGCACCCCTGAAAGAGACACGTGCTGCTGGGAAAGAGATGCAAGAGACACGCATTGCTGAGTGAGACACCGAGGGACCAGCACTGCTGGGAAAGAGACTGTGAGAGACTGTTGGCTGAGGGACGATGGGCTGGGAGAGAGACTGAGCGTTCTTCCTGAACTTGAGTTGTAGCCTGGTGCTTCCCTAATAAACCCTGTAATCTATGAGTTCTGTGTGGCCACTGCAGCGAATTATTGAACCCAGGAGAGAGGTGGTGGGTGCTTTAGTAGGAACAGTTGGAGAAAGGTCTGGAGGGAGGCAGCATGTCTGGCCTGGCAGGAATAGGCCTTGGGTTACTGCTGGTAATCCTGTCTTCCTCTTGCAGGATTAGAGGAGGTCAGAATATGTGTTCTCCCTGCCCTTTTTGCAGTATCATTTTACAGACCCACCAGCAGTGTATGAGAGTCCCAGTTTCTCCAGATCCTTGCAGCATTTGTTATTTTCTGTCTTGTTGAACTTTACTATTAATGCTGGAGTAAGATGGTGTCTCATGGTTGTTTTGATTTATATCTCTCTAATGGCTAATGATCATGAACATTTCTTCATGTGTTTGTTGGCTGCCTGAGTCTCTTTGGTGAAGTGTCTGTTCATGTCTTCTCCCAATTTTCAATTGGATTGCCTTTTTGATGTTGAGGTGTTGGAGCTGACTGTAAATTTTACAGATAAGTCCTTTGTCTGATATGGCATTGCTGGATATTTTTTCCCATTCTGTAGGTTCTCTTTTTACTCTAATGGAGAAGTCTTTTGATGCACATAAGAATTTAATTTTTAGAAGTCCCATTCGTCTAGTTTATCTTCTGCTGTTTGTGCATCTTGAGTATTGCTTGAGAGTTCATTTATGCCATAAATTAGGGCCTGTAAGTGTATCCCTATTTTTCATTATAGTGCCCAAGGTACTTGACTGCTAACCAGAAGGCTGGAGATTGAACCCACCAGCCACTCCTTGGAAGGAAGGTTGGGCAATCTACTTCCATAGTGATACCACCTTGGAAACCCAAGGAGGGGTCACTATGAGTCGGGTCCGACTCAAGGGCACATAACAACAACATGAACTTTATAGTTTTAGGTTTCATATTTAAATCTTTGATGCAGCTGGAGTTTTTGTGTATATGCTGTGAGCTCTGGATCTTGTTTCATTTTTCTGCAAATGGATATCCAGTTTTGTCAGCACCGTTTGTGAAAGAGACTACCTCTTCTCTGTTTAATGGATTATGACCCTTTATACCTATTCATTTTCTTCTTTTGCTATGAATCTGTTCAGATTTACCAACTCAGTCTATGTTAGTTTAGGTAAGTAGTGTGTTTCTAGAAATCTGTCATTTCTTCTAGATTTTCAAATTTGTTAGAGTACAGTTTTTCATAGTATCCTGATGTTATTCTTTTTATTTCTGTTGGTTCTGTGGTGATATCACCCATTCATTTCTAGTTTGTGTTATCTGCATCTTCTCCTTCCTTTCCTTTGTTAAGTTTGCTGTTGGCTTGTCAATTTTAATAATCTTTTCAAAGAATTAATATCTAGTCTTGTTGATTTTTTTCTATTGTCTATTTTCTGTTTTATTTCTTTTCTTTCTGGTGGCTATAGGCTTCCCCCACCACCATCACCACCTCCTGCTCTATTTCTAGTTATTGGAGATGTTGGGTAAGATGTTGTTTTTCACTCTTTTTTTTTGGTGTGTGCATCTATCACTATAAATTGCCCTCTGAGCACTGCTTTTGCTGTGTCCCAAAGATTTTAGTATGTTGTGTTTTCATTCTCATTTGATTCGAGTAGTTTTTTAAGTTCATTTTTTTATTTCTTCTATTACCCAGTTGTTTTTGAAGAGAGTGTTACTCAGTTTTCATGAGTTTGCTCTTTTTCCGTTGGTATTCCTAGGGTTGATTTCTAATTTTATAGCATTGTGATCTGAGAAGATGCTTTGCAGTGTATCAATGTTCATAAATTTATTGAGGCTTTCTTTGTGGCTTAACATATGTTCTGTCCTGGAAAATGTTCCATGTGTGTTGGATAAGAATGCATATTTTGCTGTTGTTGGGTGAAGTGCTCTGTAGATGTCTATATAATCAAGTTGGTTGATCATATTACTTAGTTGTTCTGCATTTTTGTTGCGTTTATTTCCAGTTGTTCTATCTTTTATTGAAAGTGATGTATTAAAGTCTTCTACTGTGACTGTGGAGTCATCAATTTGTCTTTTCAATTCTGTTAAAGCCTGACTCATGTATTTTGGGTCTCTTTCATTGGGTATGTAGATATTTATTATGGTTATGTCCTTGTTCAATTGATCCTTTGTCTTTTATGGTGGTTTTTGTCTTAAAGTCTATTTTATCAGAAATTAATATTGCTACTCCGCCCTTTTTTGGTTATCATTTGTTTGATGTATCTTTTCCACCCTTTGATTTTCAGTGTATTTTGTCTTTGTCTCTAAGGTATGTTTCTTGTAGACAGCATATTGACAGCATGTGTTCTTATCCAGTCTGCAATTCTCTGTCTCGTGATTGGTGCACTTAATCTGTTTACATTCAGTGTAATTATTGACAAGTATGAATTTACTGATATTATTTTGTTACGTGTTTTTTCATGGTGTTGCTCATTTCCTTGTTCCATATAATTTTCTGTGCTGAGCTCATTTTGTTCATGAATTGTGTTATCCTCTCCTTTGTAGCTGTTGTTTTAGTATTTACTAAATATTTGTGCTTGTCCTCTTCATTATTTTTATGTGAAGGTTTATTATTTTTCTTTCCAGTTACCCTGTGATTTATTATTTTCTTCCCAAGTTTAAAACAGTCTATTCTATTTCACAGTTGCCTTGACTTCCTCACCATTTAGATGTTTTGTAACTACACTATTTATTCCCTCTTTTTGGTTTGTAGATGTCCTCATTTACCAATTGATGTCTCTGGTTCCCTGTTTACAGTCTTGTAAGCTTATTTTACTTTGGATACTTCTATAACTGGGTTGGTTTCTGAGTTACATCATCGTGTGTATTAATCAATGGTTATTGTTTGCTGTTGTTGGTTCTCTGTCTGAAGGACGCCCTTTAGCTTCTCTTGTAAGGTTCATCTGGTTTTTAACAATTTCCCTGAATTTCTGCTTATCTGGAAATCTCCTAATTTCACCCTTATATTTGAGGGACAATCTTGTCTTTCAGGGTTTTATATGTATCATCCCATTGCCTTCTTGTCTGCGTGGTTTCTGCTGAGAAATCAGAGCTTAGTCTTATTGGTTGCTGTTTGTAGGTAACTTTTTGTTTTTCCCATGCTGCTGTCAGGATTATTTCTTTGTCTTTGGTTTTGGTGAGTTTGATGGTGATATGTTTGGTGATTTTCTTTTGGGGTCTATCCTGTTTGGGGTTCATTGAACTTTTTGAATGGATCTATTTTCATCTTTCATCAATTAGGGCAGTTCTCTTCCAACAAATATTTGACAATTTTCTCTGTGGTTTTATCCGTCTCTTCTTGTCTGGAATTCTGATTACATATAAGTTATTCCTCTTGCTTATATCCCACATGAATCTTAGGTTTTCTTCATTTTGTTTTGCTATTTTGTCTGATTGATCCCTTAACAAAGTAGTGTTGAGGTATTTGTCTTCAATCTCATTAATTCTGTTTTCCGTTGACTCAACTCTATCCTTTGCCCATTCAATGTGTTATCTATTTATGACATCTTAGTATGGATTTCTATTTATTATTTTGTATCATTTCTAATTTTTTGTTTATTTTGTCAATTTGTTCTTGTATTGTTTTCCTAAACTGTTCTAGAGTTTTGTCTGTGTTTTTCTTAATTTTTTCAGTGTTTTCCTTGCTCTTGCCAGTGTTTTTCTTAACTCTCTCAATCCATTGAAAGTAACCAAATATAATTTTTTTTTCATTCTTTATCAGGTAGTTCCAATGCTGTTTCTTCCTCAAGGAAGTTTTCTGGGTTTGTATCCTGATCCCTTGTTACTACTACTTTATCCTGCTTTTTTGTGTGGACTATGGTGGCCTCTTGTCTCTGAGACATTGTGGTATTGTAGTTATGTTTAATTTGTGTTGTTTGTATGTTGGTGTGATTTGCCCAAGATTTTTTTTCCTCTTTATTTTGTTTTGGTGTATCTGTGTGAACAGGGTACTGTGCTCCTGTATTCACTAGTTGTTAGCACTTAGGCACTCACCAGAATGAGAGTGTGTACACAGATCTCTGTTAGCTGTTCATAAAGAGCAGTTGAGGGTGAGATGAGCTGGTATTGGCAGCCATCTATCATTGGTCAGTTGGCGTAAAAGTAAGTGGTGGCCCTCACTCAGTGGGTGGGGCTGCAAGAGGTATAGATATGGTTGAGTTGTGTGGGAATGGTTGCTGTATTCCACTCAGTTAAGCTAAAAATAAAATACCACCAAAAAAATAAAAACAACAGACCAAAAAACTCAAACTGCATAAACAAACAGGATAAAAAAAAAAGCAATGTGAGAAGAAAAATTTTAAAAATATATTTAAAAAGGATAAAAGAAAGATAATAAGAAAAAGAGAAAACAAAAAGCTACACTATCTGGGGAGAGGGGAATGAGAGAAAAGAGCAAGAATAAAAGAATATTAAAGAAAATATGGGAAAACTGGAAAAGGAAAAACAAAAGATGGGAAGAAGCAGAAGAAGAAGAAAAAAGAAGGGAACCAGGAAAAGGGAAAAGAAAAAGAGGTAAAAAAAAGAAAGAAAGAACTAGTGACAGGAAAGAGGAAAAAAAAAGGTGGGAAGGGAGAGGTAAAAAAAATACTAACAAACTGGTGGTCAGGGCATGGCACCCAGGGTCTGTCAGGGCACAGACTGGGATGGAATTCCTGCTGGTCAGGAAGGTGGGTGGAGACAGGGGATGGCCACACCTCTGTTAACCAAGAGGGTGTAGAATATAAGAGTAACAAGGGAATATCACACCTTTCTAGTCATCAGCCTCCAGTGTGTTTGCCTGTGCTGTCCTTGGCAAGCGTAGCCTATTCTTAGGTCACTGTCCTGGTAAGAACTCCACTTGCAGATATTCAAAATGGTTGCACCCTCCATTTACAGATATTCGGAATGTCCATGCCCTCAGGACAATGCTGGTAGTCCACAGATCTGTGTGTCTCATTTTTCACTGTTTTCCTTTCTGGTTGTCAGGCACCAATGTACTCCTTGACCATGCAGTTCTTGGTAAGCAGAGCCAATTCTTAGGTTGCTACTAGGAAATATTCAAAATGTTTGTGCCCTCAGGACAGCCAGCAGTCTGCTCCTCTGTTTGTCTCCTTGTTCACTGTTTCATTCAGGTTCTTCTACTAGTTGGTATTTAATCCACTTATTTATCCTTTCCTTCATAGTAGAGGCTTCCAGGGTCGTCTCTGTATAGGTTTCAGTTGGTTTCTTATTGCTTTATTGCAGAGGGTCTGTGTAGCTTGTTTGCCTATTCCACCATCTTGCTGGAACTCCCTCCCCATAGGTTTTTCTAGAGTATAATCTTTATGGGAGCAGATTGCCAGGTCTTTTCTCCCACAGAGCACTGACCTTCTGGTTAGCAGCTGGCCACTTCAACCATAGTGCCACCAGAGTTCTTTCAGATTTCTTCTTTTCTGCATCCTATCTTCAGATTTCATGTACCTACAGATTTCGAAGAGTTGTAGAGGTATCTTCTTGCACTAATAGAGTTCCCTGTGAGAAATATTTTTACCTGCTTGACCGGGACTATTGACAGAGTGATTGAATTCCTCTAAGGAGGATGAGCTGTTATTCAGCTGAAGTAACACATGCTTTAGGGAAACGGCATTCACAGATGCTAGTAACATATGTTTTACTATAATGGTAATGGAAGTTTATAACAAGGTACATTTTTTATTTTCAGCTTGAAGCGAGTTTGAAGTTGGAATATTTTACTTCTCTTACCACCAGAAGCAGTGAAAATGGCCATTTTTAAGAAGCTGCTGTGAAACTTACACTTTTTTCTGTGAATGGCAGTAGTGCTTCCCCATAACAACCATCAAGTCAGCTGCTCCAGGGAGCAGTTCACATTCTTTGTGTACCCTGAGGCCTAATTTTAGCAAATACAAGTCATACTAAGCTCTTCCAAATTCAATTTGATATCCTAAGAGGGAATGACAATGGAGCATAGTTTGGGCCTTTCAGATCTGCATTTTTAAAAACCAGTAACTTCTGATTAAGTCCAATCTTGGTTATCAGACTAAGCTGAAATATTGATCTTTGAGGTCAGATTATGACAGTGAGTGATCTTCCGTAGCATTCTCTGTGCTACAGCAAGAATCCAAACTGTATGTGTGTGGCCCTGTCCCTCCCTGCCTCCCTCCCTTTATTCCTTCCTTACAGTTTTATAATTTTCCCTTCTTCACAACCCCTTTGAACATGAGGCCTCCTGGCATAGTTAACAGTCATCTGTTACAGGATGTCTTGGTTCTCTAGTGTTGCTATAACAGAAATTCCATAAGTGAATGGCTTTAACAAACAGGTATTTATTCTTCTATACTTCAGGAGGCTAGAAGTCCAATTTCAGAGTCTGGCTCTAGGGGCTGCATGAAGGCCCCTTGACTTTGGACTTCAGCTCTGCCTCTTGTTCCAGACCCACTGCAGCTAGAGGCATCTTCTAACTTAGGCAGCTGCTGGCTGAGAGGCTGATGAACCCAAGGTCTGCAGGTGAAATGGCAAAATCCACAAGATCAGCCAGCAGCATGGCAGGCCACTGGTTCAAGTCCAGGAACTGGAGATGAAGACTTGACTAAATGTAGGATCCAGATGTGCCAAAAAGCTAGAGACTTTCTAAATAAAGGCTTTGTCATATTTACTGGAAGCAGGTCATGCCCAAAGGCAACTTCCCGTCAATTGATTAGGTGCTTTCAGCAGATTGCACTGTGGAGATGATTACAGTCTCATCATGGGGAATAATTACATCCAGCTGTCAAACCACTCAAAACCATGGCCCTGCCAAGTTGACACACAACCTTAACTGCCACACAGGGTAAAGTTGCTCTCTAACATTTAAGAAATTCTTTATTGTAAGAGTAACTCATGTAGTGAAATAAGTCAATCACAGAAGAACAAATATTGTATGAGTCCACTACTGTAAAAAGTCAACCAAAGGTTTGTGCATGGAAGGGAACTCTCTTTGTTGGTTATCAGGGATAGGAGGGGAAAAGGGAGGAAATTCCTAGATAGGTTGAAAAAAACAAACAAATATATGTATGTTGTTGTTAAGTGTTGAGTGGAGTGGGACCCAAATCATAGCAACCCTTCCTTGGGTTTCCGAGGCAGTATCACTACAGAAGTAGATTGCCCCATCTTCCTTCCAAGGAGTGGCTGATGGGTTTGAACCGTCAGCCTTCTGGTTAGCAGTCAGGTGCCTTAGGCACTGTACATACATATCAAAGATTAGGAGGGAGGGGGCAAGGGGAAGCTTTTGTTTGTGGGACATTGAGTTTATACTAATGGTGGTGGAATGTTTTGGAAAAGGATAGCAATAATAGTGGCATAACATGAAAAAGGTCATTGTTATGTTGGTGAATGTCTTGTGTATGTTTTCACCACAATAAAAGTAATAAATAAAATATATACATTAAAAAAAAAAGGGGGGTAACTCGTGCCAAATAAGGTAGTGGTGGTGGTGGTATGTGCCGTCGAGTCAGACCCAACTCATAGTGACCCCTCCTTGGGTTTCCAACATACTATCACTATGGAGGGATAGCGTAGTGCTTAAGGCATTTGACTGCTAACCAGAAGGCTGGCGGTTTAAACCCACCAGCCACTCCTCAGAGGGGTGGGCAATCTACTTCCATAATGATACTACCTGGAGACCCAAGGAGGGGTCGTTATGAGTCAGGTCCGACTCCACAGCACATAACAACAACAATCACTATGAAAGTAGATTGCCCAACCTTCCTTCCAAGGAGTGGCTGGTCGGTTTGAACCACCAGCCTTCTAGTTAGCAGTCAAGTGCCTTCCTTAGGCACTACGCTACCAGATCTCCCACCAATTAAGGTACCCCAACTCATTGTTATTCCACAGTGGCCCATTTACTTTTATTCTCTCTCTCTCTCTCTCTCTCTTTTCCTCTCATTAGTTTTTAATGAGATAAAGTAATGAATCTTTTAAAGAGTCATGAATCTTTATGTTGATATACTTCCTCCTCCATTTGTAAAGTTAAATAATTAAAACAGCTCCTCACGGTAAACATCACTTATAGCCTTTCTTTTTACAAACACTGACAGATAATTTATTGCTTATTCCAGGTACCCTAAATTTTCTGTTGAAGCTTTAGCTGATAAAGCAGTGTATACAGATGAAACAGGAGGAGAAACAATTATCTCTTTCTACCACTGTTTACATACAAAAAATTATGCAGTTAAAACTGATTGGATATACCTTTAAAACATAAACTCATTCATACCATTCTGATATTTTTGGTTCCTTGATCAAATAAATGTTCCTTCTCTAGATAAAATTGTAGGATAAGAATTATGATCCACTGTTGGAAGTTTTCAGTTCTGTTCGTGACCTCACAGTGCGTTAGGCAGTGCTCTGGAACCTCACTGCTGGAATGTGCAGGCCTGTGGTCTTGATGCAGTGTGTGTGAAGATGAGTCTGTTTTCAGTATTTCATAATTCCTTGGCAACCCATTTAGAGAATGGTTTCTGCTTAAATGAATCAGGAAATGGTGAGCCTTTAATAATAAGGTTAAAGTAGTTGCCTGTTTGAGAAGTGAGAGTTAATTAAGCTGACTTGACAGAAGACCAGTGCTCCTTTTCAAAGAAGCTACTGTCTCCAAATCCAATAAAAGTGAAAGTACATCAGTTCTCACTTTAATATTCTATGGAGATTGTATTGATTCAGAACCGTTTTTTTCTCTTCCTTAGCATTGTGTGCTGTTTTGTGTTATATTTATGCAGTGCTTGTTTTAATATACACTCTTACACATGAGGAAACATACAGCTTAATAAAAATTTGGAAAATGGGACGTTGAGATTATTATCTTTCAGAAATTGTTATTATCACCAGTGTGGCCTCTATGAACCATAAGGTCACCCTGAGGGGTACTCTTTTATAAGCTCAGTCAAGGTTATTAAAGCCAGAAGAAAATTAATATTCAGTGCTTCTACTGTTTTATTTCTCACTTGATTTAACTTTGAAATGCTTTGGGACCTTGGCCTGCTTCAGTCCTGTTCTTTCATTGGCAGTAATTATTAATTGATGAGTTGGGATTTGTTGTCAGCTGTTCTGTATTAACCCATTTATTTTGTTTTTCATAGATTACTTTTCAAGTTGTGCGTATCATATAATTGCAGCAAGACACCAATTTTGTTTATAAAGCATTTTTTCATAAATGTGATGAACATGTAAGGTATAGTTTACCTTGTATAGTCATGAGAGAACCAAGACCAAGTCCAGAAACTCTTCCAACCATGGACCAATGTTCAGCATCCATGCTCGGTATTGTTGTTGTTGTTGTTGTTATGTGCCATCGAGTCGAACCCGACTCATTGTGACCCGTCCTTGGGTTTCCAAGGCAGTATCACTACGGATTGCCCCATCTTCTTTCCGAGGAGTGGCTGGTGGGTTTGAACCACCAGCCTTCTGGTTAGCAGTCAGGTGCCTTAGGCACTGTGCTACCAGAGCTCCTAGGTATTGATAGTGTTTAATTTTTAATTTGAATTATTAGTGTGTCAGATGTTACATTTCTGTGCACACTACATAAGAACTGTAAGTTTCCTTTCATGACTTGACCCATTGTGTTTATAGGGCATATGTTTATAATATTTTACACAGTTCAGTGTATATTCACATTGTTTCTGTTTACTTTCATCATCATAACAGCCCTGAGAAATAAAAATTCTCTCTTAGGAAAAGTGGGATTTAACAAGAGTTGGTGTTTTGCTTGGACAAAAATATAGGTCTCTGAACTCTGTTCATACTATCTTGTACTCTACAGTGAGAAGAAATCATGTAATATTTCATGATAATAGATGTCAAACTACTTTAATACTAAAAATTCTTCATATTTGCATAGTACTGGCAATTTTTAGAACACTTTCTAATTAATTAAAGAATAAAATTAGAAGAGCAAAATTATTATTATACGTAACTAGTATCTCCTTTACTAGATTCATACATTCAGTAGATACAAAGTACAGGCTTGCCCTGCTGTCTGAAAGGGAACCATTCTTACGAATACTTTCGCAAGCTGAAATTACATAAAGCAAAGAGCTATTACTATTCATTTATTTTGGAAAATTTTTTGACTATTCCTAGATCCGCACAATAACCTACCAAGTCATACTAAATAACATATAAAACTTAAAATAACACTAACGTAGTTAAAGCAGGGGTGTGTGATAGATACATAGCCTATAGTAGAAATAACGTATGTACAGTGTAGTTCCCAGGGAAGGAGCTTGGCAATGCCATTCTCGCTGCTGGGGGTTCACGCTGCCTTTTTAATGACTTGCTGCGTTAAGCAAACGCTGAACACTAGTTTTACTTTTTGCCTTTTTTCTTAAAAGCAAAAATCCTCACAGGTACTAATGTAGATCTTTTTGTAAAAGTGAAGTGGTATAAAGCAAACTTTTGAAAAGCTAAGGATACTTATATAGGTCTATGTGCAAGGCACTGGGTTGAGAGCTAAAGTACAAAAATGATCTCCGCCCTCAAGGAAGATAGTGTCGGCTGACTCAACAGATGTGGACAAGTTTGCCGAGTACACTGGGAGAAGGCTTTTGTTTTTCCTGCTAAGGGGGTAAAGGTATAACTGGAACTATCCTTTTTTCTACCTTGAATGCATCTAAAGCAGGCATCTCTGAAGCAATAAATCAGCACACTAAATGGAACCTAGATAGATAGATAGATAGATAGATAGATAGAGCCTTTGTCTTTGATGACCCTCATGCCTCTACACCAACCCTACACTACCTGTCTCTGGCCTCCTTCTTATGTGGGGAAAATAATCAATGCCTTATTTGTTTGTCACTTATAAATCAGATTTTCTGTTACTTGTAGCCAAATATATATTCATATTCTCTGTCCCTCAATTTTTTGCTTTCCTCTGATGGAAATTTACACAAAGCAAACGATGGTATCATGAATCCCTACCACCTAGCTACTGAAGTCATTATTCTGCTAACCTTTGTACATTCTTGCCTTTTCTCCCTTAGTAATTAGAACTCAATTTAAGGAATTTATATAATAGAAGCATGTTAAAATGCTATGGAAGCAAAGGAATGAGAGTGACTAACTTGGCTTGAGGTGGAGGTGCTTTCTGTCTGGAGAGGCTTCACGGAGGAGGTAGAACATCAGCTGAGTCTTTAACTGCAAAGAGAGTCACAATTGACCCTGCAGCATTTAGCAACAATAATGAGAGAGGGAAAGAAAGAGCATTCCTAGCAGAAGGAATAACATGTATAAAGGGCCATTTAAAATCATGAGATATTCAAAGAATGGGAAATAGATTACTGTGACTAGAGTTTATCAGGGACAAGTGTCAGTAGATGAGTGTAAAAAGATGGTTTGGTGCCAAATCGTGAAGGGACATATATATCACACTGAGAAATTTAAGTCTTTTCATATAGACACCAGGAAAGAATGCATGTGATTAGGTTTGAGTTTTAGAAAGCTAAGCTTGAGATTTTGGAGTCATGAATAGAGAGGGAAAACAGTAAACTATGCCAGTCGTCCAAGTGATAGAAGAATATTTGGTGATAATTGTAGAGGCTTGAGCAGGGGAGATAACTTTAATGGACATTTGAGAGGCAGAATCAACTTATTTTGATGCCTGGCTAGGATACAGGCAAGGGAGTCATAGTCACAGAATGTTTTGACTAGATTCAGTGATGCTGTTATTAGGGAAGTAATACAACAAAAAACAAATTTGGGGTAAGGGAGATGATGAGCTTGGTCTTTTAAGTTTGAACTGTTGCTAGGATATGCAGGTAGAGAGGTATCCAGTATGCCAAGTGCAAATACAGAGTTGGACTGTAGGAGTCTCAAATGAGAAAGTCCCATAACTTGTCTTTCCTGCCAGATATGCCATATTCATTCATACATATATAAATATATAGTCTGCTATGTTTTTTCCCCTTTTGAAATTCTAGGCCTCACTTTGCCAAACAAAGTCTAGCTGGTACCCCAGAGAAATTCCTTCCCCTCTGTGGGCCTCAGGTTCCTCATCTGTGAAATGAGAACAGTAAGCCCTTCTCATTCCACCTTATGGAAGCTCTGGTGGCGCAGTGCCCAAGGCATTTGACGCTAACCAGAAGGCTGGTGGTTCAAACCTACCAGCCACTCCTCAGAAGGAAGACTGGGCAATCTACTTCTGTAGAGATATCGCCTCAGTAACCCAAGGAGGGATCACTATGAGTCGGTATTGACTCGATGGCAGTGAGTTTTTTTTTTTTTTTTTGGTTTATCCCACCTTATAGGGCTGGCAAAGAAACACAGGAAATAGTGAACAACAATGCTGTATAAACTGTAAAGTTCTGGGCCCACAGATTATCACTTGGATGTTTTGGGTTTTTTTTACAATTTATTTTCTGCCTTCCCCTTCACCCAAATTAATGTTCTCCCTCTAATTAGAGGTTTACCCTTCCTTACTCTCCCACCCCAATAACCATCAAAGAATATTTCTTTTTGTGTGATAGCTTTTCTTGACTTTTACAATAGTCATCTCATACAATATTTGCCCTTTTGTCATTGACTAATTTCACTCAGTATAATGTCCTCTAGGTTTATCCATATTGTGAGATGTTTCACAGATTCATTATTGTTCTTTAACATTGCACAGTATTCCATTATGTGTATGTACCATAGTTTGTTGATCCATTCCTCCATCAAAGGATATTTAGGTTGTTTCCATCTTCTGCTATTGTGAATAGTGCTATGATGAACATTGATATGCATATCTGTTTGTGTCATGGCTCTTACTTCTGTAGGATATATACGTAGTAGTGAGATTTGCAGGATCATACAGTATTTCTATTCCCAGCTTTTTAAGGAAGTGCTATACTGTTTTTCACAATGGTCGCACCTAATCTGCTTCTCTTTTATGAATAATCCTTACATTTGTACAGTACAGGCAGTAGTCTTAATTTATACTTGAGGTTATGATCACAAGAAATATATAACTCTTTTCGTGTTGAAAAATAAAAGCATACCAGATGGAAACAGTTTGCTGTTTTAGATCAGATGGATGATTCTATATTCCCTAAGCAGTGGCTTTTTTTTTTTAATAAAATTGAGTATTGAAAAAATATAGCTGACATTGACAGCATCTAAATGATCATCTACAGCACACTTGAGTGTAACATGGTTGTCAACATTGTATTGGTGGGCTGCCAGTTTCCTTTATGCTTAATGCTACTCTGTTTAGCAAGTCTGCAACAGTGTCAGTCCCTCTTTTAAATAAATTTATTTTACAATGTTGTTTATGTATGAGGAGATTTAATAATTGAAGACTAAGTTTTGTGCATTTAAAATATGTCAGTTTCCTTGAATAGAACAGCGCCACAGTATATTTTAACCTTTCATTCATGAATGTTGACTCATATCAGTTAGGGGTGTTTTAAAATGACAAGTATTATGTGAGAGTGAGAATTACCTATACACTTCTGACATACCATCAGTTTTAAGTTAAAAATTAACATTCAGCTTTGTATCTCACTTTTTACTGTCTGCACACTTGAAAGCAAGGAACTGGCATTTACAAAGTCAAGGAAAAGAGCCATACAACCCATACAAACGGCTTTTATGCAGCAAAGTGTTCCTGTGCCTATTAGCATTTATCTGTTTTCTACTCAACTTTCTCTGTGATACATAAGAGGTGCCTTGGGTTGTTAGTATCTTATACAGATATGTAGTTAAGAATATAAAATAAAAAAGCTGCGGATCTCCATTTAGACATGCTTCAGTTTGGGATGGCTGATTTATTTGTGCTGTTTATGCTTCAGACTTAGCCCTCTTTTGACTGATTCTGCAGTCTTCTGGCTAAGGTGTTAAGGTAAATGTTCTCTGTCTTTGCTGAAAACAATAGATGTTATTTCACTAAGTATAGTTAAAGGGTGACAGCTCCCCCACACACACTTCATTCTTGGTTAGATGATCTTCATCTTCACTCTTCATTTGGGAATACATCTTAGGTCTGTTCTACACTATAAGTAGTCTAGTTTTAGGATTGATATTCTTCAATTATATTGCATTCAGAATGTAGAATGCTTACAGTTGATGTGCTCTGAGAATTGAACATTAAGCTTACTATATTTTCATTTTCCCCTGCTGACTAATGTTCTAACATTAAAGATTATTTTGTAAGATTGACTAGCCTAGACCTTATTCCAGTGTTATTAGGCTGTTATTATATGAGGAGCTCTGGTGGGGTAGTGGTTAAGGCATTTGGCTGCTAACCAAAAGGTCAGTGGTTCAAACTTACCAGGCACTGGGGTCTTAAAAGCTTGCAAGTGGCCATCTAGATGCAACAATGGGTCAGTCTCTCCTCGTCCAGAGCAAAGAAGAATGAAGAAACCTAAAGACACATGGAAACAATTAGTCCATTGGACTAGCGGAGCATGTGAACCTCAGTCTATATAACCATGAGAAGAACTAGATGGTGCGTGGCTACCACCTTCAACCACTCAGAAAGGGATCAGTGCAGAAGATCCTGGGTAGAATGTGAGAACAATGGAGGCATAGTGCCTAAGGCATTTGACTGCTAACCAGAAGGCTGGCAGTTCAAACCCAACAGCCACTCCTTGGAAGGAAGGTTGGGCAATCTACTTCTGTAGTGATACTGCCTTGGAAACCCAAAGAGGGGCCGCTATGAGTCAAAATTGACTCCACGGCAGTGAGTTTGGTTTTTTTTTTTTTTTAGTGGTCTGATAGAACCTGGTGAGACCCCTGAGACAGTGGCCCCTAGTTACCATTCATATCTGGAATTGAACTCACTCCTGTGGCTTTTAACCAACTAATATAATAGATGGGCATATGGGGTGAACATTTATATCTGGTATATATACTCTTTAGAACAATCAGTCATGGGAGAACAGAAGGGCAGTGTTTGCACAGGGAGATGGCTGAGGGGGCAGGAATGCATAGGAAGGAAGGACACGGGGAAGAGGTAACTACGGGGAGGAAGTAGAAAGAGAGCTGTTACATTGTGGGGAATTGTAGTCAATGTCATGGAACAAAACATGTATGAACTGCTGTACAGAAATGAATTTGTTTTGTAAACCTTCACCCAAATCACAATGAAGGAAAAAAAAAAAAAAACCACCAGCCACTCTGCTTCTGTAAAGATTACAGCCTTGGAAACCCAATGGGGGATACTATGAGTTGCAATCGACTCTATGGTAGTGAGTTTTGATTATTCAATGTAGAGAAACAGTATAATTCAAGGATTTTATGCAACATTCTTCACTAAGTGCTAATTAAGTAGGGATACAGTCTTCAAGCTATATGAATGCAGGAAATTGACTAAAAAAAATGAAAATATCTCTCTAATGGAAGTGCCTGTGAATTACACTGTGCAGTATAGTTTGAGGGAGAACTGTGTGAAGATCTTCAGTTATTTGCTAGGTGTGGTTTATCAGCCTATTTAAGGGTGGCTTTATTCTCTTGCTCACATTTGTGAGGCCATAATGCCATTTACTATGTCTCCAGCCTTACCATACATGACTCCTTAGCATCCTCTGAATTTGTTCATTTCCATCTGTTTTAGTCACGCAAGTGTTTTTATTTCTTCAGCAATCCATGAATGGTTACTCCTTGGATCTCCAAACCAACACTTTTTTTTTTTTTTTAACCAAAGAAACTTGCTGAAATTTATCTAGTTTCTTCTCCATATGTGTAAATTATACATTGCTTTGTCATTAGCTTACTTAGTTTCATTTTTGTTCTGTTTAACGAATATCTCCTGAGTACTCATTACCATGATGTATAAGCTTGATGGGATAAAAAATTATGTTCTGGACACTGTTCCAAGCAAGAGTAGGTGACCGTGGACTTGAGTCTTGAAGAACATGTAGAAGTTTGCCAGGCATAGGAGGAGAGTAGGGTTATAAGCAGAGAGAACAGCATGAGAATACAGGTGATTGACAAGTAGTTAAGTATGGCTACAGTGTGATGGGATAGGAGGTAGAAAATGAAAGGAAGTGAAGCTGAAGAGAAAGACAGGAGCCAGATCATTGAGGACTTTATCTGTCATACTGAAGAACTTGGACTTTATCTTGTGGGTGACAGGTAGCCATTGAAGAGTTTGACTATGATAGTGTACATATAAATGTATCTAAAATATGGCAAGATTTTAATTTTAGAGCAATTATTTTGGCAACTGTAATAAATGAGTTTGAAATAGACTAAGAATAGAGGCAGGCAGACTAATTAGACTATTGATTTGGTCATACTGAGAGATAATGAAGACCTGAGTTTAGATACTATTAGTAGGGATGGAGTTAAGGAAGTGGATTTGAAAAGACTTTAAAATGGAAATCAGTAAGACTTAAAGATTGAATGGTGAAATGTGAGATTATTGCCAGATTTTTGCCTTGAGTGACTATGGTGCCACTAACTGTGACAGTGAGTTTAAAGAAGGAACAGATTTTAGAAAGATGAACAGCTCAGTTTTGAACATACTGAGTTTTTGCCTGAGGTACATTCAGGTCAAAATATCCAGCAGACAACTAGACAGAGAAGTCTGAAGCTCAGATGGAAGGTCAGACTAGGCATGTTGACTTGCAAGTCCTCCAGTCCTGATGGGAGCATAGGGAATGTGGGCAAGGTATAAAGTAAGCAGAAAACCCAGTCCTTAGGGGAAAAGTGAAAAAGAGGAGCCCAAGAACAAAACTGATAAGGTTTAGTGTTTGCCTGATTCCTCTTGAAAAAGGAGGACAACTTTATCCTTTTTGTGTCCTCAATAACTCCTTGAATAGTACACTCAGTAGCTTTTTGTTTGCCACTTACTTAGTTCAGTGGGAAAGCATTTCCTGTACTATGAGATTTTTTTCATATATTATTCATGACTTGACAGGAAATATTTCTTTTAATTCATATTATTTCATATACACCTACTATGGATCAGGTACTGTGTTAAATGTACATGTTATCCCATTTTATCTTTAAAATAATCTTGTGATGGTAGATTTTATTTCTATTTTGTATTTGAAGAACTTGAGGGTAAAAAAGGTTAAGTGACTTGATTGGCTTTTTCACAGGTCTGTATTAACTCCAAAATTCATTTTCTTAACCACTTAGATGATCTTTTATACGTCTAGAAGAAAAAACCATTTTAAAGTGCGTTTTTCTAGTTCCATTATGAGAATTAGTCTGACTCAAAGGCACTGATTGACACAAAGTTCTAGATTTCTAGAAATCTAATCAGTTATATGTAGATTAGCATGATGGTTGAACACTTCTCTGTTCCTGAGTAGTGTGAGGACCTCATTAATTCTTTTCATCTGTTTGCCACTGTTTCTTCATTTTTCTACTAGCAGTTTGCATTACATGATTACGAAATTACTTAGGGTTCTAAAATCCTGTTAAGTCCATGCATTTTGAAAAACTCAAGAACAGAGGGTACTTGGAGTCTCCAGATAGGTTTTAGAGATCCACGAGACTGACTTACCTAAAATTATATGCAAAATACTGTGCATGTGTGTGCTTTATTCTGGGGATGAGATTCAGTAACTTTCATCATATTCTCATCTTCCCACTCACCTTGCCACTCACCTTCCACCTAAAAGTTTCAGAATTATGGCTCTAGAAGTATTTTTGCTTAATGTAATGCTCCAGGTTTTCCATGAGTAATTAAGTCATCTTTAAGAAAGGTTAATTCTTTTCATCTGGTCTTTGAAAAGAATTTTTTTTTTTTTTTAGTTAAGGAACAAAATTATTTCTATTAAAAAATGTTACCTTTAGGCAATTAATAATATTTGCTGTTGTACTAACCAGCTAAACCACCTTTTGGTTATTTCAGCATTTAAAAACAAGTTCACTAGATAGAATAAGTGAAAATGTGACTCTGTCTTATGGTTAATTATAGAATGCTTAGTTTTAAAGTTGTGATTAAAATGCCCTTCACTAATAGATATTTCCACTTCACATCTTCCTGTAGGAAACAGAACATTTGAGATCTATTCTTAAGGAAGGAAAAGGAAGCAACGACATAATGCCTAGAATTGGAGCCAGTTAAACTAGGTTTGTACTTTTCCTTACCATAAAGTATTACATTTATTCTAGTCTTGAATTTCTTTTTATCAATTTCCTGCCTTATTCCAGCACCTAATCTTATAATTTGAAACCTTACCATACTATTGTGGGAGACAAAGATGATTAAGACATGTTCCTTTTAAAGTATTTACTGGGTCTCTGAATAGGAAAGACAAAATGGTAAAAAGCTAGATAATACTCTCATTTTAAATGAGAAGCTTTGAGAGGTTTCCAAAATTGCTCAAGGTCAAAACCTCTTTAGATAGTCATGTGGAGTTCAAACTATTATCTCTTTGACTCTAAAAGCCATTTGCCTTCCATTATGTCACAGTGCCTTCCCCTGCTTTGTGTTTAGGTTTAGTTGTGCATTGGCTGATCACCGAAGTTGAATACAGTTGTTGTTGTTGTTATGTACCATCGAGTCGAATCTGACTCATAGTGACCCCCTCCTTGGGTTTCCGAGGCAGTATCACTACAGAAGTAGATTGCCCATCTTCATTCCGAGGAGTGGCTGGTGGGTTTGAACTGCCAGCCTTCTGGTTAGGAGTCAAGTGCCTTAGGCACTATGCTACCAGAGAGTACTAGTACTCCATATATTTAATTTAAGGAAACTTTCTGAAGAAGTAAAAGGAAGAGAAAGCATTCCACATTTTCCTAAATTTTAGGAGATTAGGGAAAGGAACTAATGTTTATTAGAGCACCTATTATTATGACATCCATGTGATCACCAGGAATCACAGTTGACTGGACAACAACTCAATACTAGTTTTAAATGTCAACACTATCTCAGGGCCTTTTTACATGAGCTCCAAATGCCATTAAGTCTGATCTGAGACTTGAAACCCTCCCCATAGGATTTCCAAGGCTGTAAATCTTCATGGAAGCAGACTCCCTCACCTTTCTCATGTGGAGCAGCTGATGGGTGCAAACCACCGAGCTTTTGGTTAGCAGCTGAATGCCTTAATCACTGCATTAACTGCCAGAGCTCCTTTTTCACATGAGTTAGCTCATCAAATTCACAATAACCATGTCATATGGATGGCATTATCCCTGTTTTAAAGATAAGGAGACTGAGGCTCAGGGAAATAATCACAAAATCACATGTTGTTAGATGCCATCGAGTTGCTTCCAACTCATAGTGACCCTGTGTACAACAGAACAAAACACCGACCAGTTCTGCACCATCCTCATAATTGTTGGCTATATTTGAGCTCAATGTTGCACCCAATGTGTCAGTCCATCTCATTAATAGTTTTTCTCTTTTTTACTGAGCCTCTCTTTTACCAAGTATGATGTCCTTCTTCAGGGACTGGTCCCTCCTGATAACATGTCTAAAGTGCGTGAGATGAATTCTCAGAATCATTGCTTCTAAGGAGCATTCTGGCTGTACTTCTTCCAAGACAGATTTGTTTGTTCCTCTGTCAGTTCATGGTACTATTTACTATTCTTCGCCAACACCATAATACAAAGCCATCAGTTCCTCTTTGATCATCCATAGTCATTGACCAGGCAAATGAAAATACCATGGCTAGGGTCAGACACACCTTAGTCCTTAAGGTGACATCTTTGCTTTTGACCACTTTAAAGACGTTTCACAGCATATTTGCCCAATGCAATACATTGTTTGATTTCTTTACTGCTGCTTCTATGGGTGTTATTGTGGATCCAAGTAAAATGAAATCCTTGACAACTTCAATCTTTTTTCTCTGTTTATCATGAAGTTGCTTTATTGGCCCAGTTGTGAAGATTTTTATTTTCTTTATGTTGGGGTGTAATCCATACTGGAGGCTGTAATCTTTGCAGTTCATCAGTAAGTGCTTCAAGCCTTTTTCACTTTTAGCAAGCAAGTTTGTTTCTTCTGCATATTGTAGGTTGTTAATGAGTCTTCCTCCATTCCTGGTGCTGCGTTCTTCTTCATGTAGTCCAGCTTCTTTAATTATTGGCTCAGCATACAGAATGAATAAGTATGATGAAAAGAATCCAAGCTTGATGCACATCTTCCTGATTTTAAATCAGGCAGTATCTTCTTATTCTGTTTAAACAACTGCCTCTTGGTCTATGTACAAGTTCTACGTGAGCACAATTAAGTGTTCTAGAATTCCCATTCTTCACATTATCCATAATTTGCTGTGATCCACTCAGTCGAATGCCTTTGTGTAGTCAATAAAACACAGGTTAACATCTTTCTGGTATTCTCTGCTTTCAGCAAACATCCCTCTGTTATCATTAGTGCTATCTTTTGTTCCACATCCTCTTCTGAATCTGGCTTGAATTTCTGACAAAAACCAAAACCAAACACATTGCCGTCGAGTCAGACCCGACTCATAGTGACCCCCCCATTGGGTTTCTGAGGCAGTATCAATATGGAAGTAGATTGCCCTACCTTCTTTCCGAGGAGTGGCTGGTGAGTTTGAACCGCTAGCCTTCTGGTTAGCAGTCAAATATCTTAGGCACTAGACCACAGTTCCCTGTTAATGTATTGCTGCAACCATTTTTTTTT
>NW_006921820.1:1296368-1303243 GCF_000298275.1 Orycteropus afer afer | reverse complement strand
TTTTTCCCATGACTTTGAGTTTTGTTCCACATTGTTCTCCCTCTCTATCAAGGATCTCCTACATAGATCCCCCTCTGAGTAGTTGACAGATGGTAGCCGGGCACCGTCTAGTTCTTCTGGTCTCATAGTCGTACAGGCTATGGTGTACCAGTTGCTTGGACTAATTGTTTCCATGAATCTTTGGTTTTCTTCATTCTTTTTTGCTCTGGATGAGGAGAGACCCATCGTTGCATGTAGATGGCTGCTTGCAAGCTTTTAAGATCTAGTTGATACTCCCAAAGTAAGATGTGGAATAATGTTTTTGTGTAGTATGTTATGCCAATTGAGCTTGATGTCCCCTGCAACTATGGTCCTGAGCCCAGAGGTCCAACTACTCGCTCCCTCTGCTTATGCTGCAACCATTTTTTAATCATCTTCAGCATAATTTTATTTCCACGTGTTTAATAATTTCTGCATCCTGTTGGATCACCTTTCTTTGGAATAGAAACACATATAGATCTCTTCCAGTTGGTTGGCCAGGTAGCTGTCTTGCAATTTCACGATATAGAGGAGTGATACAACTTCCATGTTGCATCTGTTTGGTGAAACATCTCAATTGGTATTCCATCAATTCCTGGAGTCTTGTTTTACACCAATGCCTTCAGTACAGCTTGGATTTCTTCCTTTAGAACCATTTTGTTTGTTTGTTTGTTTGTTTTTTCCAGTACCATAGGTTGTTGAACATATGCTACCTCCTGTGCTGGTTGAAGGGAGCTCTGGTGGCAAAGTGCCTAAGGCATTTGACTGGAGAAGTGCAGAAGGCTGGCAGTTCAGTGAGTTTGGTTTGGTTTTATACTGGTTGAACACTAATTCTTTTTGGTGCAGTAACTCTGTATTCTTTCCATCTGTTGATGCTTCCTTTGTCATTCAATTTTTTATTCATAGAATCCTTCAATATTGCAACTCAAACCTTGATTTTTTTTTTCCCCTTTCATTTTTTTCAGCCTCAGAAATGACAAACATGTTCTTCTCTTTTGGTTTTCTAACTCCAGATCTTTGCACATTTCATTATACTAATTTACTTTATCTTTTTGAACCAGTCTTTGAAATCTTCTGTTTAGATCTTTGGCACCATCGTTTCTTCCTTTCTCTTTACCTACTCTATGTTCAAAAGCAAGTTTTAGAGTCTCTTCTGACATCCATTTTGGTGTTTTCTTTCTTTTTAATAATCTTTTGCTTTCTTCATGTACAGTGTCCTTGATATCATCCCACAACTCGTCTGGTCTTTGGTCATTTGTTCTTGAGATGGTCTCTAAATTCAGTTGGGATATATTTAAGGTCATACTTGGGTTATCATGGACTTGTTTCAATTTTCTTCCCCTTCAACGTGAATTTGCATGTGAGCAATTGATGGTGTGTTCCACAGTTGGCCCCTAGCCTTGTCCTGAATGATGATATTGAACTTCTCCATTGAGCTTCTCCAATGTCTCTTTCCATGCATGTAGTCAGTTTGATTCCTGTGTATTCCATCTGTCAGAGTCTATGTGTATAGTTGCTGTTTATGTTTTTGAAAAAAGATATTTCAAGTGAATAAGTTGTTGGTCTTACAAAATTTTGTCATAAAATTTCTTGTGTCTTTTCTGTCATCAAGGCCATATTTTCCAACTACCGCACCTTCTTTGTTTTCAGCTTTTGCATTTCAATCACCAGCAATTATCAGTGCATCTTGATTGCATATTTGATCAATTTCAGACTGTAGAAGTTGGTAAAAAATTTTCAATTTCTCATCTTTGGCTTTAGGGGTTGGTGTGTAAATTTGAATAGTAGTTGTATTAACTTGTCTTCCTTGTAGGCATTATTATCCTGTCATTAATAGCATTGTATTTCAGGATACACCTTGAAATGTTCTTTTTGATGATTAATGCAACACCCTTCCCCTTCAATTTGTTATTCCTGGCATAGTAGATCATACGATTATCTTATTCAAAATGGCTAAGTCCATTTCAGCTCACTAGTGTATAGGATAGTGACTTTCAAATGTTCCACTTCATTTTTGACAACTTCCATTTTGATGGGTCATATCCAGTTAATCTGAAGATGGAAGTGAAGAAAATACAGAGATCTCAGTCTGTGCATATGATGAAACAATAAGGAAAGACAATGTATTTTTTTTTTTATTACAGCTGTCTTTTTAAACAAGCTATCTTAATATTTAATGTTGTCGTGGTATTATAAAGAAATATTGATTAGTTTTTTTTTGTTTTCTTTTTAAATGTATAGCTATTTAATGACTAAATGACTTAAAAAAAAAACCAATTCACTGCTGTCGAGTTGGTTCCTACTCATAGTGACCCCTCCTTGGGTTTCTAAGGCAGTCTCTTTACAGAAGTAGATTGCCCAGTCTTCTTCCAAGGAGTGGGTTGGTGGGTTTGAACCACCAACCTTCTGGATAGCAGTCAGATGCCTTAGTGAACTTCATTTTATATCTTAATACTGTATTTGAAGAGATTAAATGAATTGATCCATATTAAAAATAAAAACAGAAATGTAGTTAATAAAAGAGTTAAAGAATCTGTTAGACTATATTTTTTAAGATCAGTGCAACTAATTGCCTGTTAATTGAATTTATGTGAGAAAAAATGATACCAAGCAGGTATGGTTAATTGAGTATTTTGTTGGCACATATGTGTATCACCTTTGTTTTTCTTATATCTTGAAGTAGGAAGATTGGATGATTCTCATAATATTTAAAAAGCATCCCCCTTCACTTCTGAAGGATATTTTTGCTGGATATAAAAATCTAGGTAGACACTTCTTTTCTCCCAGCACCTGAAAAATATTATGCCAGTTTCTTTGGCCTCCATGATTTTTAATGAGAAATTTATTGTCATTAAAATTATTTTCCTCTTAGGGTAAGATGTTTCCCTCTTGTTTCTTTCAGGATTTTTCTTTGCCTTTAAATTTCAAAAGTTTTACTATGATGTATCTTGGTATGGATTTCTTTGGGTTTATTCTGTTTGGGAGTTCCTTATCTTCTTAGGTTTGTAGGTTTATGTCTTTCCCAAAATTTGGTAAGTTTTCAGACATATTTCATCAAATACATTTTCAACCCTGCCGTCTCCTCTCCTGAGACTCTGGTGACATGAATGTTAGATCTTTGGCTATGCTTGCAAAGGTCCCTGAGGCTCAGTTCATTTCATTGTTTGTTTGTTTTTTTCCCCCTTCTGTTTTTCATGTTGGATAATTTCTAGTGCTGTATTTTCTAGTTTACTGATTCTTTCTTTGTTCCTTCCATTCTGTTGAGCCCATCTATTGACTTTTTTATGTTACATATTATAGTTTTCAAATTTTAATTTCCATTTCATTCTTCTTTATGTCTTTGGGGTGTATTTTTGTTTATTTGTTTTTTGAGACTTTCTGTTTCTTTACTCAAATGTTCTGGGTTTTGTATTTCATATATGTTACTAATTATTCATTGAAGCATTTTTATAATGGCTGCTTTAAAATCCTATGAGATAATTCTAACATCTTTGTCATTTTGGTATTGGTGTCTATTGACTGCATTTTCTCATTTGTACTGAGATTTTTTTTCTTATTCTTTGTATGATGAGTGATTTTCATTTAAAACCTAGACATTTGAGGATATTATATTATGAGACTCTGAATTTTATTTAAATCTTCTCTGTTAGTAGACTTCCTTTAACACTGATTTGGCAGGGGAAAGAGTGCTACCACAGTACTGCAAGGTAGGAGTATAGTCCAGGTTCCTCCTCAGCCTACATTGAAAACTAGAAAGGAGACTTCTGTTACTTTTGGGCAGAGGTGGAAGTTTTGGTTCCCCAAGGCCACTGATGACACTAATCCTGCTGGATAAATAAGTAAGAGTGGAATTGCTGAGTTGTGTAGTAAGTTTTGTTTAACTTTTAAAGAAAGGGCCATCCTGAGGCTGTGGCTCTTAGATACCCTTCAAACCTGGAACTGAACTCACCTCCAGGGACCACCTTGCAGCCAAACAATAGACGGGCCAATAAAAAGAGAACAGTAACACTCTTAGTAGCGTACTCCCCAGGAATAAGCAGCCATATGAGACCAAAAGGGCAGTAGTTTCCCCAAAACAAAGCTTAGAAGGTGGGAAAGGGTAGAAAAGAAAGACAAATGGAAATGAGGAACCCAGGGAAGAAGTGGGAAGAGTGCTGTTACATTAAGGACATTACAACTAATGTTACAAAATAAAATGTGTATAAATTGTTGAATGGAAAACTAATTTGCTCTATAAACTTTCTCCAATAATAATAATAATAATAAAAGAGATAAAGTAAAAAAATGTTTCTTAGAATGGTGGTACGGTCTTACATTCGCACCAGCATTGTATAAGCATTTTAGATGGCTCCGCATCAGTGTTGTCCTATAAAACTTCCTGTTCCCTGAAATCTTCTATATCTATGCACCCATTAGAGTAGCCACTAGTCACATATGGCTGTTGAGAAGGTGAGGGCTAGAAGGCTAGTGCATCCTAAGAACTGAATTTTAAGTTTTATTCAATTTCATCAATTCACATTTAAATTGAAATGGCCACATGTTGCTAGTGGCTGCTGTAATGAGCAGCAAGTTCTGTATCCTCAAGGATATTGGGAAGTGTTAGTCTCTCTAATTTTGGCTTTCAGGAGTGTGAAGAAGTATCTTATTACGGTTTTTATCATTTCATGTACTTTTTTGCTATTGAAGTTTCATAATAATTTTAAAAAAAAACATGCAGCAGAAGTTTTAATTTTTATAGAGTTTATCAACCTTTTTTTTTTTTTCTTTTCTGGTTCATGCTGTTGAATCATTGCCTATCTTAATTTCATAAACATTTTTTCCTATTCTTTCTATTTGATGTTACATAGTTTTAGCTTATTCTAGCTTACTTAATTTTACTTTTAGGTTTATGATCCATTTTGTATTAGTATTTGTGTAAGGTGTAAGGTAAAGATCAAAAATCTTTTTCATTCTATATGGATATCCAGTTGTTCCAGCACCATTTGTTGAAAATGTTTTCTTCCAACATTGAGCTAACTTGGCACATGTAGTGAAAATCAACTGACCATGTATTTGTAGGTATATTTCTGAATTCTCTGTTGTTTTATTTATCTTAGGCCATTACCAAACTGTCTTGATAACTGTAGCTTAATAATAACCTCTCTTTAACTTATATGACCTATTATCAAATAATACTGTACTACTTCACATATAATGTAAGACCTTTACAATCATATTTTCCCATTATCTCAGTTTTTTTCCCTATTTTTATTTTTTTATAGATTTTATTGCTGTTTCTTCAAGTTCATTAATCTTTTTATTTTTTCTTGCAGTGTATAAACTATTCTTTATCCCATCCAATGACATTTTCATTTCAAACACTGTGTGTGTGTGTGTGTGTGTATAACCTCTGCAAGTTCTATTTTCTTCATTATAAAACATTCCATTTCTTTTATACTATGTTCATGCTTTCATTTATATCCGTGAATATGGAGCATATTGATTATAACTCTAAGTTAGGTTTGAGAATTGTTTGTCTTACAACTACCTGGTAACTTTCTTTCATTAGAAGTTTTTGCTTGGTCTTAAGAAGTTTTATCTTTCTCATACACAAATTTTTGTTTAGGTAATGTGGTAGTTAAATTAGTATGTCAACTTGGCTGGGCCTGGTTGAGAGGCTGGGCAGCTGGTGGTAGTTATTCCCCATGATGAGACTGGCAGTCAACTCCATGGTGGGATCTACCACAAGCAGCTGAGTAACTGCCTTTGGGATGTGGTCTGCTTCCTGTATATAAGGAGAAGCCTTGGGGATAGTCTCTAGCTTATGGCATGCTTGAACTCTGCATGTAGCTGTGTCATTCAGCAGCCTGCCATGCTCTGCTGACCTTGGGACTTACTGGACTTGAATTAATGGCCTGCCATGTGGTTTGGTAACATCAGTACTGTGCCATTTTATTTATCAACCTTGTGCTTGTTAGCCTCAGCAGCCAGTAGCTACCTGAGTGAAGAGATGTCTCTAGCTTCAGTGGGCAGGGAGCAAGAGGCAAAGCTGAAACCCAAGGTCAAGGGGCTTTCACCCAGCCCCTACAGCCTGGCACTTTGAACATGGACTTAAAGCCTCCAAGTTGTAAGAATAAACTCCTGTTTGTTCAAGCCATCTCATCTGTGGTATTTTCTGTTAGAGTGGCACTAGGTAACCAGAACAGGTAAACACTCAAGTAGATCTGTATGCAAATTACTGGAACTCTGTTCCTCTCTGGAACTCTGGCCATAATTGTAGCCACCTGATTCTCCTTGCACTTTCATTTCTGCCTCCTTACATCAATAAGACTATGAGGATCTATTTAGGTTCTTCCTCCCTGTACTGTAGTCGTAGATTGCCTCCTGGCAGAGAGCCTGAGTGGCGATAGATCTTGCCTTGTTTGTGTGCCTTTGCTCAAAGATCACAGTCCTGCACTGCCTGTGTCTGAAAATAGTCCCTTCCTATATTTTGTAATGTGTTCTAGTTGTTTACACTGTTAGGATTATTCTGGACCTGTTTACTACCTCATGCCCAGAAGCAGAAGTTAAATCATTCTAGAATGAGTTTTAATGCTAACACCTTTATACAGTTCTGAAGATTTCAAGCATTATTTTTTCCTAATACTTAAAACAAAGAAACACTGTTTGGTACATTACTGCTCAACTTTAGGAATAGTCCATTTAGTCTAAAAGGCTCTCAAAATAGGACTGGGAAAGAGCTGCAACATCTGAGTAAACCCAGCCTTACTCATGGAAAAGAGGAAGTTTTCAAGACCTTCATTTGCTGATGTGGCACCACTCAAATTGAAGAGAAACAGCCGCAGACATCCATTAATCATCGGAACATGGAATGTACG